>NW_012114622.1:309842-318222 GCF_000951035.1 Colobus angolensis palliatus
TGACAGTGATATGAATAGAAGATCCTTCTGTTGGAACACCTAGAATTCACCTCTGTGCTTTGGCTCTTAAGGAGTGTGTGAGTTTTACCCTATCTCCCTTTCTGAATATAATATGACCTTGCCCAAAATCACAACATTCACATGGGAAGTGAGAATCTTCTGAATCTTGTGTACTCTACAGGAGGGGTTTCAAACCTGTCAGTAAAGAGCTACCAGTGGCTCTCCAAACTTTATGGAATTGCCTATTGCATAGTTTGGCTCTCCAAAAGAAGCAGAAGAGACCTTGTGTATAGGTTGAAGGTTCCTAGGAGCCACAACCTGCTCTGCTCTGATGGAGAAATGGGAGAAATTAGTTAACCCCTCTGGCCTTCCTCCTTAGCAAGTACTCACTCTTCCTTTGTAACCTTCCTGTCCTTTTCTTATTTCTTGCCTTCTCCCTCAACTTTTTTTTCTTGTTCTTCCTCTACCATCTTCTTCCTTTACCTGTACCTCTTTCATCTACCTCTTTCTTCTCTACTCTTTTGATATTTATTGTTCTTCCACTCCTTTTTCGGTTTTGCCAGTAGCCCACTAATGTCAGGCACTGTTCTATGCAATGCAAAAATATTAAATTAAATTTTAAAACTTTGTAGATTTGCACTCAAGGAGGTCACAATCTCTTGCCAAAAATGAGAAAGTATGAAACATGTTTTCACCAGTTACAGCACACCAGTGTATTACATTCAAGTTTAAGACTGGACTTATTCATAAATATCACTTAAATAAAATACTGCAGATAATGTCTTTCTCATAATATTTAAAATTATGAGTGACACTTCATAGGTCACTTATTCCTGGTCTGTACTACTATCAACAAATTAGTTTGCCTGACATCATGGAATATTTTACAGGCATATCGACAAGCAAAATAGCATTGTGTATGAGTGTCTCTGGGGCATTTTCCCAGGAAGTCTTTGCTATCAACCAACCTGACTCTGAGTGTGAAGATTCTCATAGCCCTCTGTGTATTTCCATCTTACAGTATGTACAGACTTGGGAGTGCAATAAACACTTTATTTCCAATAAATGAATTTAATCTGCTCTGGTTTGAACATCTGTCCCCTCCAAAACCCACAGCGAAATTTAATCTCCAATGTGCCAGTATTGAGAGGTGGAGCCTTTAAGAGGTGATGAGGTGATGAGGGCTTTGCACCCACGAATAGATTAACTGATTCATGGTTTAAGAGATTAATGGTTTATCGTGGGAATGGGACTGTTGGCTTCATAAGAACAGGAAGAGAGAGTTGAGCTAGCACACTCATCTCTTTCCAAGTGATTCCCTGTGCCACTGCAGGGCTCTGCACAGAGTCCCCATCAGCACAAAGGCTCCCACCAGATGTATCCTGTCTACCTTGAACTGCCCAGACTCCTGAACTCTAAGAAATAAATTTTGTTACTTAGAAATTACCCAGTTTTAGGTTCTTTTATAAGCCACAGAAAACAGACTAAGACATAATTTAATTTACCCATGATCACTCCCATATCCTGTTATCAATATCCATTATCAATATGTTGCAACCATATCCCACAAGGTTGTGAAATTCTTTCTCTATTCTTTGGGGCATCCTTCTCCTCCCAGGGTATCTAGAGTCCTGGATATTTACATGTCTTAAGAGTCGAATTTTCTTTCTACCCAAATTCACATGTTGAAACCCTCACCCCTAGTATCTCAGAAAATGTCTGTGTGGAGATAAGACCTTTAAAGAGGTAATTAAGTTTAAATGAGGCTGTTAGGATGGAATTCAATCCAGCCTTACTGGTGTTCTTGTAAGAAGTGGAGATTAAAACACAGACATGCATATGCACAAAGGAAAAGCCGAGTGAAGGTGCAGCGAGGAGATGGCCATTTGAAGGCCAAGGAGAGAGACCTCAGAGGAAAGCAGCCCTACCACAACCTTGACCTTGGATTTCCAGTCTCCAGAATTGTTAGAAAATACATTTATGATGTTTAATCCATCTATTCTGTGATATTTTGTATGGCAGCAGCACTGGCAAACTAATATAACATGGATCTCAATGTCACTTCTTAATAATATCCCATACACTAACTCTACACTCATACATTAACTAACTCATCTCATATCCTAACTACCCATCACATACACTAACATCTCAGGATCTACTTCATGGGGAATCCAAGTTGAGACAAGATTATTTGACTTTTCCTCAGGCCCAGACCTCTAGATGTATGCCTGATTCCTGAACAGAGAGAAGACTGTAAGTTGAGATTGAGAACCAGACCCAATAACGTATTAGAGCTCAAGCATTATCACTTTTGAAACTAAAAGTCTAACCTAATGGAAAGAATACCCTGCAACTGTAGAATCTTGGGGTCTTTGGGTGCCTGCTAGCAAAGCAGTGGCAGTGTCCACTATTTCATCAACCAGGAAATGGTGGGCATCAACCAGGAACTCTTGTGCTTAGTTAAGTAACTTAATGTAACAATACTAATGACCATACGGATTCCAAACCTAGATGGTCATCACATCACCTGAGTTTTCTTAAAAATACAGGCTCCTGTGCTCTACTCTAGACCAATTGAATCAAAATTCTCTAAAGGTAGGGCCCAGAAATGTAATTTTTAAATCTTCCCAGATCATTCTAATCATGATGGGTTTAGGAACCAGTGGCATAGAATATACATAAGATATCCATGTGGACTCCCAGCGGTAATGGGAGGACACCTGGCAGGTGATAAGGCAAGAGGATTCAATTGTCAACAGAATGGTGGTCATATTTGCATTTAGAGACTAGTGAGGCCTCAGGAGAAGGCACAGTATGTTATAAGTAAAACCTGTTTGGATGTGGGATTCAGACAAACCCAGATTCAGTTTCAGCTTATCTACTTACTGGCCGTGTGTCCCTGGGAAAAACATGACAATTCTTATTGTTTCAGTTTCTGCACCTGTGAAATAAGGATACAAGCACCTTACTTTAGAAGGTCGCTGCGGAAATTATGTTGAACTTCCCATCCCTCATCCCTCCCATTCCTTTCACAGCGTCTGGCACCGCAGTACAAACTCCATTAACATTTAGAAAAGGAGATGTAGAAAGTAAGGATCAGTAACAAATACACTATCTCTTTTCCAATTTCTATAAGAATTTTTTTCTAATTTCTGTAAGATGAATATTTGGAAGGCAGTGGCCCACTTAGAACAATTTAAATTCTTTCTTTTTTCAGAGTTTCCATTTAGGCTGAAATTGGTTTAAGGACAGAAGATGATTCTCTAGTGACATGAAATTTTTTAATACTGAGAGTAGTTCGCTATGTGGGTCATTGGCTCTGCTTATAGCAAAATAGTTTTTAATGACTTGGATGAAAATATGTAAGGGAGGCTGATCAAATCTGCAAATGACAGGATCAGGAAGGGAGAGCTACTGCATGACTTACCACACGAGCCTCCTAAAGACCTTGACTAATTATCCTGGTGGGCCAAAATGAATAAGATGCAATGAAACTGGCATAAGAGTAAAGCCCAGTGCTGGGATCCTGGATAGTATTTTAGCAAATGAAAAATAGAAGGGACTTAATAAATAGTTCCTGTAAAAGTCTCCTAAGAATTTTAACTCACTAGGAAGAGCAGAATTTTCTCACATCTATTTTGTACTTCCATAGAATATTATACCTATCAGAGACTACAATAGCATGTAGAATATTGTGCTGCATCATTCTCTGAGAATCTGTCTCCATTTTAGTCTATGTGTAGTATAAAAATGAGATTATGTCTTGTTTTTCTTTAAATATCCAATATTAATATCAAATCTGGCATAGAGTATATTCTCAGTAAAGATTTGTTCTATGAGTTGAAATATGTGTGAATGTAAGAATAACGGTATACATAAATGGAATAAGGTCCTCAAAATCAAGATATGAAAGAAATGGTTGCCTAAGTAGGGATGGAGAGAAGGACTGTGTATTTATTAACCAATATTGATGATGTTAACTTCCAAAGATTGACTTTGCTTGCATAACAATTCTGCAAGTGCAGTGTGATAATGTAGCATTTTCTGAGGTACGATCCTCACTTACAAGGGACTCTGAGGAAAAGAAATACTCAGGGTAAGAGGATGGTTTCTGTCCTCAAAATTGGTCACTAATTTCTTAATATTCTAGCACTCTGAGATTCACAGTACACTGTAATATGTTAAAGGCTCTGGGAAGTTCTACTACAAATAAAGTTTCTTTATCCTAATTTTCAACCCTGTTGCTGATGAATTAATTTAATCACAGAATCAATTTTGTGTGTGAGAGATACCTATTAGCCTCCCGGGGAAAGCACTGGGGGAATGCTATGGGGTAGAAGCTCTGAACTAGGAATCGAGAACTCTAGGTTCTTGTGGTGACTCATCATTACTGACCTCATGTCCTTGGACATAAAGTCATAGTTTTCCTATCTCTGAAATGAGTTGTTAATGGTGGATTTCCTTTCATCTTTATCACTGTCATGCCTTATGATCCGTAGAACTGGGAGCATGCTCTAACAGTATTTGTAAGTGTGGTAGTATGGTAAAAATTGCTGCATCTCGCCAATACCCAGATCTTCTTTCTTTCCTCTGTATACAGGAGACTATGCTTCCCAGCATTTTGGGGACTGGGGGAGTCATGTGTCTAGTTCTGACTAATAAAATACTACTAATAATAATGGAATGGGATGCGGCACTTCCAGGCTGAGTCAGTGAAAAGTTTTGCATGATTTTCCAGTCTTTCTCCCCAGTGTTCCAGCAATCATGGAGAAAGTCTCACATTGAGATGGTGGCGCCACAAGACCGAGGTGGCATGGATTGCTGAATCACTGCCCTGGCAGCTGCCCTGGAGAGTTGTCTGGACTTCCAGCAGATTTTGTGTTAGTGAGAAATAACTTGAGGTGTTAAATCATTGGGATTTGGGGGTTGTTTGTTACCACAGCATTAGCCTAGCCTCTCCTGACTAATAAAGTAAGGCAACTACTTTAATTCAAAAAACATTGAATCCCATTCTTAACATGAAGCTCTGTTTTATATGCCTTTGAACTAATGTTTTATATGCCTTTTGGGTCTTGCAATTAAAAGATTACCATAAATAAAATATATTAATCCTTTTAACTTCAAATAATGTTATTTAGGCCACTATTTTACATGCCAAATTTCAGTAAGAAAAGCATAATACCATGCTTTGGGTCTGTCACTCCTGACATCCAAGGAGTTCAGATTGTTTTCACACATGTTATCCAATTTATGCTCCTGCAGTCCAGGGACATAGAGAAAGAAAAAAATATTTTACTAAGAGCAGAGTGCAATGCTCAGACAGGGTGCATCATATTTTTTGTCCACAGAGAAAACAGATTTTATAATTGTGCTTCTACCTCACCCATTACGAGGTTCTACCTGCTCGTTTTTTATTTTGCACCAATTTGTGCAGTTTTGTGAAATTTCCTCTTTAAATAGCCATAACAATTTATCTGCCCCTCTCTGGTGGCACACTTTGTTTATTTAAACTTTATATTTTAACAATCTTTATGGCGTTCCTGCAATGTGAAGAATAAGATTTTTGGCAATGAGAGGGGTCAGAAGCTGAGAAACAGAAGCTAGGGGAAAGATACAAATGGAAGTTAGTCTCTTAATTTGCCAGAAATTTATAGCCAAGTAGAGTTTGAGGAGGTCAATGGAGAGGAAGCACACAAGCCATAATAATACAAGGACTTGCGTGAAAAACCTAGCAGGCTAAACGTGGAAGTCATCAACCTGCAGGTCCTCATGAAGAACTCTCTTCTAGATTGTGAGAGATACTGCTTTTAAATTTAGTCTATAAAACCTGATTAGTCGTTTTAGATCTAAAGCTAATAGGACAGAGGCTTCATCTTCCTTACTGTGTCTTACCTAACAGTTGGAACATAGTAGGTATCAATTAATTAATGAAGAGTGACAGGGGAGAAGAGACTGGAGGAAGGAAGGAAGAAAGAAAGAAAAGAAAAAATAAGGGAAGGAGGAAAAGGAGGGAGGGATCATTGAATAAAAGAAAGAAAAGAAGGAGGGAACAAAGGAAGGAAGGAAGGAAGGAAAGGGAAGGGAAAGAAAGGAGGGAGAGAGGGAAGGAGGGAGGGAGGAAGGGAGAGAACAGAAGGAATAGAGCTTTATAGTGTGTTTACAGTCTGCAGTGGTTACTACAACTTTAACTCTACCCTCACACCTGGAGTGATCAACTAGAGTAAATTCATGGAAATAAGAGAAGATTTTGTATTCATGATATAAAAAGATGCCAGGTAGAAGACACAGAGAGGCAGGAAGAGAGGAGAAAAGGGCAGAGGGAAGAGAAAGAAAACAATCAATAATAAAGATCATTTGGAAATTTGTATGCGATACCAAATAAAAATTAATTAAAATATTCAAAGGTAAGTCAAAGAAATCATTAAGACAGTAGAATTAAAAGATCAAAAAATATTTTTAAAATAAGGGAAAAAAATAAGACAGTAAAAGGATCAATCAAGGATGTCCAAATTCCACTAAAGGTATCCAGAAAGAGGAAAAAAATACTGGGAAGGAAATTACCAAATAAATTAAGAAAATATCCTCAAATGGAAGGGCATTTAACACCAGGTTGATACAATCTAGCACCCACCGCCTGCCGACTCTTAGTTGATACTAAAACTATTCAACATCTCGGAGCATGGGCACTGTTTCAAGCTGTTACAGGAAAGCTATTGTCAGACAGATTAACATGCAGGATGTTTCTTATGGGGTGCTCCTGGATTCAGTAGTTGTGAAAAAGAAATGAAGGAGGCAGGACTGGGGAGAAAGGCAAATTGTGCTGTGTCCCAGTGAAGTCCTACATGACTGGAAATCTGGGAATTGAAATGGCCCTTCAGAAGTCTCCCTAACTGCAAGAACAGGACTTTGTACTCAACATTGATCATTCATTGAATACACATTATTCCTGGAAGGGGACATGACTACAAATGTGGCAGTTTTCATTAGCTCAGGCAAGAAAGATCTCAGCTTAGGGCTGTCATCTAGTAGTACTCCCAGAGCTGGAGGAATAAATATTTCATTGCTGAAGGGAAACCTTGGTTGTACTCTACGCAGTGTTACAGGCACCACACAATCGTAATAATGAACTTTGACTTATATACTGCATTTTTGTGCGTTGGCTGGATGTTGTCTTTGCCTGCCATATTGAATTGACAAATAATAATTTAAAAGCCATACTAAGGCACAATATTGGCAATTTTAGAACATCAGGATTCCCACATGCTCCCAGAAAAGCAAAAACAATATATCACATAGACTTCAACAGGAAACAGAGTGGCATCAGACTTTTCAACAACACTGGAAACTGAAAGACAGTAGGTCAATGCCTTCAAATTCGATGGGCAGAATTATTTTCAACCTAGACTTAACGCAAAGTCAGATTATCAAGCAAGTGTGTGGATTATGTAAAGATATATTCAGACATGCAAAAACTAAAAAATGTTACTTCTCTTCCCTCTTGTTTTAGGAAAATAGTAAAGAATGTTCTTTAGCCATTGAAAAAGCATATCAAGACAAGGAAGATGGTATTTAGGAACATGAACTCTCCCTTGCTGTGATATGAATGTGTCTCCCAATTTTATGTGTTGGAAATGTAATCCTTAATACAGCAGTGCTGAGAGGTGGGACCCTTAAGAGATGATTAGGTCATGAGGGTTCTCGCCTCATGAATTGATTAATGCTGTTATTGCTATGGTGGGTTAGTAATCATAGAAGTGAGTTCCTGATAAAAGGATGAGTTAAGTCCCCTTATCTCCACTTTCTCTTGCCCATCCACCATGGAATGACACAATAAGAAGACCTTTGCCAGATGCAGACTTCTCAACATTGGAATTCTCATCTTCCAGAACTATAAGAAGTAAATATCTGTTTTTTATAAATTACCCAATCTCAGGTATTCTGTTATAGCAGCACAAAACAGACTAAGGGACCCCCACCACACCCCCCATCAAAAGAAGAAAAGGTAAGTATACTAACACTGAAAAGAGCAGTACTCCATCACTCCAAACACTGCAGTCAGGACTGCAGTCTTATCTGAAGATTCAACTGAGGTGAGCAAGGGGGAATCTGCTTCCAAATTCACTCATGTTGGCTAGTCTTTACTACCTGAGCCTGTTCACAGGATGACCTCACGATATAGCATCTGATTTCTTTAGAAGTGGGCAATTGTGGCCAGGCATGGTGGCTCATGCCTGTCATCCCAGCACTTTGGAACGCCAAGGTGGGTGGATCACCTGAGGTCAGGAGTTTGAGACCAGTCTGGCCAACATGATGAAACCCCGTCTCTACTAAAAATGCAAAAATTAGCCGAGCATAGTGGTGGGTGCCTGTAATCTCA
>NW_012114622.1:318777-367853 GCF_000951035.1 Colobus angolensis palliatus
GAAGGAAGGAAGGAAGGAAGAAGGAAGGAAGGAAGGAAGGAAGGAAGGAAGGAAGGAAGGAAGGAAGGGTGGGTAACTGTAGGTAAAGCAAGAGAAATAGACCAAGTGCCTACATTAGAGTTTTCAATGTAGAAGTCATAGGCTTTCTATTCAAAAAGTCACTTTCTATCACTTCTGTTGCATATTTTTTTGTTAGAAGAAATAAAGAATTTCAATCCACACTTGAAGAAAGAGGATTATACAAGGGCATAAATAACAAGAGGAGATCTTTAGGGACCATCTCAGAGGCTGCTTATTACAGATAGAATGACAGTTGCTCAGTATTTACATAGAACAGCCCATCAAGATTTGATTGAAAACAGGAAATGAAGTCTTTAAGAGAAAAATATCAAAATGGAATTGATAATTTGATACACGTGCACATATATCAATTTACATAAAAATAGTATCGAGAAGCCTGTTAAAATTGTGTTGCATTTAAAAGCAATTTAAAAATTATAGACAATTTTAGCAAAGAAAAAGAAATAAATATAAAATCAGGCAATTAACTTGAGAAGGAAAACAAAGCATACAAGAAAGTAAATAGAATCATAATATACTACTGGTCTCAGCAGTATTTGCATGGACAATATTTACATGGAGAAAGAAATGTACTTTCCCTTATCTGCAGGGGAAACATTCCAAGACCCCCAGTGGATACCTAAAACCTAAAATGGATACCTAAAATCAAAAATAATAATAAACCCTATATATACTGTACTATGTCTTTTTCTAGTCATACATACCAATGATAAAGTTTAATTGACAAATTAGGCACAGTAAGAGATTAACAACAATAACTAATAATAAACTCCAACAATTATAACAATACACTGTAATAAAAGTTATCCAGTCTCTCTTTCTCTCTCACTCTCTCTCAAAATATTATATTTTCAGTTACCTCATTGACCTGAGGTAACTGAAACTATGAAAAGTAAAACTTCAGATAAGAAAGGACTAGTGACATTTTATTTAACAAAACTGTGATGTAACTATGTTCAAGGGGAGAGTGGAGATTTTAAAAAGTCAGGGAAAATGAAGGTTACACATAAACCAACTTCTTGTCTACCATAAAAGGTTAATAAATCATTTCTAAAGTTGACATCAGGTTAACAGTTTCTAAAATCTATAAATCAAGAAAAATCAGCATTAATATATTATTTATAAATAAGAAATAAAATGTCAGAAAAAATAGTCAAAGTATTTGAAAGTTACTAGAGAATGGAATTAGAACATGATGGGAGAGAACAGAAAGCTGCTATTTTTCATTATAAGGCTTGAAAATATCATTTGCTTTATTTTCTAAAAATTTAAACTATGAACATGTTAATTTGATAAAAATAAAAATGAGTTTAAAAACAAATATATCAAGTAAAAATATTCCATAGGCAGTGCCTTAGGTGAGAAGAATACAAAGATGAATAAAGACCGTCTCTGACTTAAAAATATTACATTCTAATACAACATAGGACATAGCCAGGAGGATTTTTTTAATTGCTTTTTAATTGCTTGTTAATGTTTATCACTTTCCAGGAAAATACAAAGGAGTTCTGACTAACTGAATTTTCTTTTATTCCAAAGTATTTTTATTTTAATTTGTGTGGGTACATAGTAGGTGTATATATTTATGGGGGTACATTAGATGTTTTGATACAGGCATGCAATGTGTAATAATCACATCATGTAAAATTGGGTATTCATCCTCTCAAGTATTTATCTTTTGCATTACAAACAATCCAATTATACTCTTTTAGTTCTTTAAAATATACAATTAAATTATTATCAGTTATAGTCACCCTGTTGTGCTATCAAATACTAGGTCTTACTCATTTTTTCTAACTGTATTTTTGGATGCATTAACCATCCTCATGTTCCCCCCAGACCTCAACTACCCTTCTCTGATAACCATCCTTCTACTATCTATCTCTATGAGTTCAGCTGTTTTGATTTTTAGATCCCACATATAAATGAGAATATGCAATGTTTGTCTTTCTGTGCCTGACTTATTTCACTTAACATAATAATCTTTAGTTCCATTCATGTTGTTGCAAATGACAGAATCTCATTATTTTTACAGTGAATAGTACCCTGTTGTATGTAAGTGCCACATTTTATTTGTTCATTCATCCACTGATGAACACTTAACATGGCTTACAGATTTTGACCATTGTGAACAGTGCTGCAACAACTATAAGAGTGCAGATATCTCTTCGATATACTGATTTCCTTGCTTTGGGTATATACCCAGAAGTGGGATTGCTGGATCAGATAGTAACTTAATTTTCAGTTTTTTGAGGAGTCTCCAACATATTCTCCATAGTGATTGTACTAATTCACATTCCCACCAACAGTACAAGGGTTCCCTTTTCTCTACATTCTCGTCAGCATTTGTTATTGCCTATCTTTTGAATATAAGCATTTTAACTGGGGTAAAATTATATCTCATTGTAGGTTTGATTTGCATTTCTCTGATGATTGGTGATGTTGAGCACCTTTTCATTCATACATATGCCTGAATGCCATTTGTATGTCTTCTTTTGAGAAATGTCTATTCAAATCTTTTGCCTTTTTTACAACTGGATAATTAGAGATATTTTTCCTATAGAGCTGTTTGAGGTCCTTATATATTCTGGTTATTAATCTCTTGTCAGTTTGTAAATATTAATCTGGTTATTAATCTCTTGTCAGGGTAGTGTGTAAATATTTTTTTCCAGTCTGTGTGTTGTCTCTTGACTTTGTTGATTGTTTCCTTTGCTATACAGAAGCTTTCTAACTTTATATGATCCCATTTATCCATTTTTGTTTCAGTTGCCTGTGCTTGTGAGGTATTGCTCAAGAAATCTTTGCTGAGACCAATGTCCTTGAGCGTTTCCCCAAAGTTTTCTTACAGCAATTTCATACTTTGAGGTCTTAGATTTGAATCTTTAATCCATTTTAATTTGACTTTTGTATATGGTGAAAGGTAGGGTTCTAGTTTCATTCTTCTGTATGTGGATATCCAGTTTTCCCAACACCATTTATTGAAGAGATTGCCTTTTCCACACTGTATGTTCTTGGCACCTTTGTCAAAAATAAGTTCACTGTAGATGTGTGGATTTGTTTCAGGTTCTCTGATCTATTTCATTGGTCTATGTATCTGTTTATATGCCGGTACCATGCTTTTTTGTTACTATAGCTATTTCATATAATTTGAAGTTAGGCAATGTGATTCCTCCTGTTTTGTTCTTTCTTCTCGGGATAACTTATCAATTCTGGTCCTTTGTGGTTTTACATAAATTTTAGGATTGCTCTTCCTATTCCTGTGAAGAATGTCATTGGCATTTTAACAGAGATTGCATTGAATCCTAGGTTACTTTGGGTAATATGGACATTCTAACAATATTGATTCTTTCAATCCATGAACATGGAATATCTTTCCATTTTTGGTGTCCTCTTCAATTACTTTCATCAGTGTTTTATAATTTCCATTGTAGAGATCTTTCACTTTGTTGCTTAAGTTAATTTCTAAGTATTTAGTTCTTTGCGTGGCTATTGTAAATGGGATTATTTTTCATTTCTTTTTCATATTGTTCTATGTTGGCATATAAACATGCTAGTAATTTTTGCATGTTGATTTTGTATCTTGCAACTTTACTGAATTTGTTTTTCAATTCTAATCATTTTCTGGTGGAGTCTTTAGGTTTCTCCAAATATAACATCATATCATCTGCAAATGAGGATAATTTGACTTCTTTCCTTAAAATTTGGATGCACTTTTTGTCTTTTTCTTGTCTGATTGGTCTAGCTAGGTCTAGCTAGTATTATGGTCTAGCTAGTATTATGTTGAATAATAGTGATGAAAATGGGCATCCTTGTCATGTTCCAGATTTTAGAGGGAAGACTTTTGGTTTTTCCCGGTTCAGTAGGATATAACCTGTGGGTCTATTGTACATAGCTTTTGTTATATTAAGGGATATTCAATCTGCACCCAGTTTCTTGAGGGTTTTTTTTTTACCATGAAGGGATGTTGAACTTTATCCAAAGCTTTTTCAGCACCAGTTGAAATAATCATATGGCTTTTGTACTTCATTCTGTTGATATGATCTGTCACATTGATTGATTTGCATATGTTGAACCATCCTTGCATCCCTAGGATAAATCCCAGTGGGTCATGATGAATTATCTTTTTAACATATTGTTAAGTTTAGTTTGCTAGTATTTTGTTGAGGAACTTTGCATCAATATTCACCAGAGCTATTGGCCTGCTCTTTTCTTTTTTTGACATGTCTTTTTCTGGTTTGGGTATCAAGGCAATACTGGCCTTGTAGAAAGAGTTTGGAAGTATTCCTTCCTCCTCTCTTTTTTGGAATAGTTTAATTAGGATTCGTACTAGTTATTTTTAAATGTTTAGTAGGATTCAGTGAAGCCATTGGGTCCAGGGTTTTTCTTTACTAGGAGACTTTTTATTACCATTTTGATCTTGTTACTTGTTATTAGTCTGTTTAGGTTTTGGATTTCTTCAATTTTTTTTTTTTTCTTTTTTGAGATGGAGTCTCACTCTATCACCCAGGCTGGTGTTCAGTGCCATGATGTCAGCTCACTGCAACCTCTGCCTCCTGGGTTCAGGCAATTCTCCCACCTCAGCCTCCCAAGTAGCTGGGACTACAGGTGCACACCACCATGTCCAGCTAATTTTTTGTACTTTAGTAGAGATGGAGTTTCACCATGTTGTCCAGGCTGTTTTCAAACTCCTGAGCTCAGGCAATCTGCCCACCTTGGCCTCCCAAAGTGCTAGGATTACAGATGTGAGCCACTGTGCCTGGCCTGATTTCTTCAGTTCTTTAATGGTGCAATATTGGTAGGTCATATGGGTCTAAAAATTTGTCCATGTCTTCTAAATCTTCCAATTTATTGGTATATAGTTGCTCATATTAGTCATTATTATCCTTTGGAGTCTTACAATATCAGTCATAATGTCTCCTGTTTCATTTGTAATTTTATTTATTTGAATCTTCTCTCTTTTTTTCTGAGTGTCTAAAGGTTTCTCAATTTTGTTTTACTTTTCAAAAAAACTAGTATTTTGTTTCATTGATCTTTTGTATTGTTTTCTTCAACTTTATCTACTTCTGCTATGATATTTATCATACCTTATCTTCCACTAATTTTGGGTTTGTTTGTTCTTGCTTTTCTAGTTCCTAAAAATGCATTATTAAATTGTTCATTTGAAGTTTTTCTTATTTTCTGATGTAGACACTTATAGCTAAAACTTTCTTCTTAAGTACCGTTTTGTTGTATTCCATAGGTTTCAGTATGTTGTGTTTCCATTATCATATATTTAAATAAATTTTTCTATTTCCTTCTCAATTTGTTCATTGACCCACTGGTCCTTCAAGAGCATATTAATTTCTATACATTTGTAAAGTTTCCAAAATTCCTCTTTTTATTGGTTTCTAGTTTTATTCCATTGTGGTCAGATAATATGCTTGATATTATTTCAACTTTCTGAATGTTTTAAGATTTGTTTTGTGATCTAATATATGGTTTATCCTTAAAAAGATTCATTTGCTGAGGAAAGGAATGTGTATCCTGAAGCCATTTGGATAAAATATTCTGTAAATATCTATTAGGTTCGTATAGTGCAGATTACAGCTGATGTTTCTCTGTAGATTTTCTGTTTGGAATGTCTATCCAATACTGCAAGTGGAGTGTTGAAGTCTCCAGCTATTATTGTATTGGGACCTAGCTCTCTCTTTAGCTCTAACATTTGCTTTATATATCTGGGTGCTCCAGTATTCAGTACGTATATATTTAAAATTGTTATATTATCTTGCTGAATTGTCCCCTTTATCATTATACAGTGACCTTCTTTGTCTGTCCTTATAGTTTTTGTCTTGAAATCTATTTTTCTGATATAGCATAGCAACTCCTGTTGCTTTTTGCTTCTATTGGCATGGGAAATCTTTTTCCATTCCTTTATTTCCAGTCTATGTGTGTGTTGATAGGTGAAGCGTGCTTTTTGTAGGCAACAGATATTTCTAGATTGATTTTCTATCTATTCAGCCACTCTATGTCTTTTGATTCAATAATTTAGTCCATTTACATTCAACGTTGTTATTGATAAGTAAGGACTTACTGTTGCCATTTTGTTATTTATTATCTGATTGTTTTGTGGTCTTCTCTTCCTTCTTTCTTTTCTCCATGTCTCCTTTTAGTGAGGGTGATTTTCTCTGCTGATATGATTTAGATTTTTGCTTTTTATTATTTGTATATTCATGATGTATTGTTTTTTGGTTGGAGGTTACCATGGGGCTTGCAAATAATATCTTAACCTATTATTTTAAATTGATACCAGCTTAACAGCATTCATATAAATAAACAAACAAAAAGAAAACTAATAGACTCTATAACTTAACTTTATCTCCCTCTGCTTTTTAACATTTTGTAATTTCTTTTCATATCTTATTTTATTGTCTACATCTTGAAAAATTGTTGTAGTTGTTATTTTTTATTGGTTCATCACTTAGTCTTTCTACTTAAGATAAGTGCAGTTTACACACCACAGCTACAGTGTTATAATATCTGTGATTTTCTATGTACTTACTATTCTCAGTGATTTTTGAATCTTCATTATTTCTTATTGCTAATTAATATCTCTTTCTTTCTGATTGAAATACTTCCTTTAGCATTTCTTATAGGACAGGTCTGGTGTTGAAATCCCTCAGTTTTTGTTTGTCGGGGAAAGTCTTTGTGTCTCTTTCATGTTTGAAGAATGCTTTTACTGAATATACTATTCCAGGGTAAAAGGTGTTGGGTTTTGTTTTGTTTTGTTTTGCTTTTTCCCTTTAGCACTTTAAATATGTCATGCCACTTTCTCCTGGTCTGTAAGATTTCCACTGAAAAGTCTGCTTCCAGATGTACTGGTGCTTCATTGCATTTTATTTGTTTCTTTTCTCTTGCTACTTTTAGGATGCTCTCTTTATCCTTGACCTGTGGGGGTTGATTATTAAATGCTTTGAAGTAATTTTCTTTGGGTTAAATCTACTTGGTGTTCTATAGCTTTCTTGTACTTGGATATTGATATCTCCCTCTAGATTTGGGAAGCTCTCTGTTATTATTCCTTTGAATAAACTTTCTATACCTATCTCTTTCTGTACTTCCTCTATAAAAGCAATAATTCCCAGATTTGCCCCTTTGAAGCTATTTTCTATATTCCATAGATATGCTTCATTGTCTTTTATTCTGTTTTTTTTTTTTTTTTCTCCTCTGACCATGTATTTTCAAATAGCCTGTCTTCAAGCTCACTAATTCTTTCATCTGGTTGATCACTTCTGCTATTAGAAAACTTTGATGCATTCTTCAACATGCTAATTGCATTTTTCAGCTCCAGAATTTCTGCTTGATTCTTTTTAATTATTGCAAGCTCTCTATTAAATTCATCTGATAGGATTTTGAATTTTTTTCTCTGTGTTATCTTGAATTTCTTTGTTTCCTCAAAATGCTATTTTGAATTCTCTGTCTGAAAAGTCACCTCCTATTTCTCCAGGTTTGGTCCCTGGTGCCTTATTTAGCTCATTTGGTGAGGTTATGCTTCCCTGAATCATGTTGATATCTCTCACTAGTAGATGTCCTTTGGTGTCTGGGCATTGAAGAGTTAGGTATTTATTGTAGTCTTCTCAGTCTGGGCTTGTTTGTACCAGTCCTCCTTGGGAAGGCTTTCCAGATTGTCAAAAGGACTTGGGCATTGTGATTTAAGCTACATCTGCTTTAGGGGCACCCTAAGCCCTGTAATGCTGTGGTTCTTACAGACTCTAGAGGTACTGCCTTGATGGTCTTGCACAAGATGCGAAGAATTCTCTGATTACCAAGCAGAGACACTTGTGTTCTTCCCTTACTTTCTCCCAAATAAATGGATTCTCTCTCTCCGTTCTGAGTCACCTGGAGCTGGTTGTGGTGTGACACAAAGCATGATCAGGACTGTGCTGGTTCATACCTGAAGCCAGTGCAGCACTGGGTCTTGCTCAAGGCTTGTTTTAATCATTGCCTGGCTACAGCCTATGTTTGCTCAAGGCCCTGGGGCTCTACAAGCAGCAGGTGGCAAAGTCAGCTATGCCTGTGTTCTTCCCTTCAAGGTGACATGTTCCTCCAGCACTGAGTTCAAAGCCTCACAAATGCTATAATCTCCCTCTCCCCAGCACACTAAAATGCTCTCCATACCATGTCAGGGCTGCTGGAGGATGGGGGAGAGGTGGTGTCAGTGATTTAAGAGTGTTTTTCCTACCTCTTCAGTGTCTCTTTCAGCAATACAAAGTTAACACCATCTACAGTGTGCTCATCTTTTTTTAGTTCTTATGAAGGTGATTTTTTTCGGTGTAGTTGTTAAATTGGCGTCCTTGCAGGCAAGATGGTTGGTGTCGCCTTCTATTCTGACATCTTGTTCCACTCTAAAGTCTAACTGAATTTTCTCATTAGCTCAGATTTATTTACTAAGGAGAAATTCTGCCTTCACTTTTGCCTCCCTTCACTTTTCTGTGTAACTTTGCCAGCACTTCAGACTCACCTTCTACTAGAGGCACGAAGGGACAACTGACCCTGTCCTTTTGCTAAAAATGGCGATCACCCAAGAAAGCAGTGGAATTCAACTCCAGGTGAGCCTGGAGGAATCAACCTGAAGGTGACTCTGCAGTTGCCGGCTGTTGCTCAGCAAAATGGTCTCACTGGCCAGGAGTGAGCAGACTGTGCTTCTGGGTCCAAGCCACTGATCACATCTAAAGTGTTATGCTTGAAACCCAGAAAAACAGAGGAATGTACTCGTTGGAAAATATGTTTTCACCATAAAATTTCTGAGAAAGTATAAGCTGTAAACCAGTTAACATTTTTTTAAGGCAGCTGGTCAGATATAAAAGTAAGCTGGTGATAGCTCTTGTAAATACTATGTCTGTGTCAGAGAAATTGCAGAAGCACAAACAACTTTAAAAATACTAACAGCTAGCCAGTTAAAGGAGATAACCTTCGCCTGTTATTTTGCTTGGGGCAGCATACAGCCTGGAGTGGAAAACTGTCTGGCAGAAGACAGAAGACCTGGATTTTGAAGCTTGTATATCCGCAGAAAATTTATGTATCCAGAAATGTAATGGTTTAACAGCCTGACTTTCACAACTGCTATAAAGAAGACACTACTAATATTTATATTGCTTTCAGTTTGCAGAGTCCTTTGTAGTTCACCAAGTGTGATGGAAATAAAGACTACAGATCAGTGGTTCTCACATTAGAAATAGGGAACTAAAATTACTGATGGCCAGGCCCTACCCATGCTGAAACTAGAATCAGTTGGCATGAGGCTTTGACATTGGTATTTTTAAAATAAGTATCCCAGATAGTTCTAATGTGGTTAGCACTGTCTGAAACCATGTTAAAAATGGGAAATACTATATGATGGAAAAAAAACTGAGGAATATGAACACATTAGCCCTCCATTTACAGGCTGAATAGACTTGGATGAGAAATTTTATCTTTAATTCTCAATTTCTTCGTTTGCAAAACAAGGATAAAAATCTTGTTATCCCTTATGTGGAGTTTTAAAGCTCAGGAGAGTTTCTCCTAAAACACTTTACAAATTCTGATGTTCTGATCAAATGTCAGCTGTGAAGTTATTCTGACTCTAGTTCTATAACACAGAAGGGTCAATCAAAAGAGCTAAGCAAAATTCACAGCCAGCCTGACAGCTAGAGTCACTGGATGGCCAACATTTCCAGAAGAAAAAAATCTTTAAGACATAATACTATGGTCATCAAATTCTAAATGCCTGTCTCTGTGTTGGACTAGCTATAAGAACATAAAATTCCAAGAGTAGAACTTTAGCAAGCAGCAAAAACTAAGAAGATTCAGGAAAAAGGAATCCATAAGACCTCCACGATACACCTAAAATCCCCACTCAGGAAACTCATATCTTTCATTTCAGTTTAGGCTAGCCCTGTTCTTTGACTACTAAAGTCATGCTACGATGTAAGTAAACCGACTGGAACACAGTAAATGCTTTAAATGCCCATTAGAATACAGTCTAATGTCTCAATATGAAGAAATAGTCTCATAAGGCTGTGTGTCTATGTTCATAGGCACAGTTTAAACCCTACAGATGAAAAAAAGCAGCTAAAGAAGGGTGGGTTAGCCATTAAGAATATAAGACCAAAGCTCTGGCCACAAATACTGGATCATTGAGTCATTTATTAACCACTATCTTAGAGACTGTCCATGTTTCAAGACTGTGTCTGCCTAAAACTCTTTTTACCCAATGAACCTAATCCCTCAGCCTCTATACACAGTCTGCTGGGTTCCTAGCAATCATTACATTGTAACTGGCATTCATGAGACGATAATCACTGTAGGAGAAAAAGGAGATCAGGGAACGCAGGTGGGTGCTTTCTGAAGGAGATGAGGTTTCGGCTGAACCTTGAAAGTAGACGGGATTGAACGGGCAAAACAAAGAGGACATTTTAATGAAACAAATAGCATGACTCATGGGAAAACTGAAGACAGAAAAGGACAACATTAACTGTAATCTATGTTCAGGCTACAAGGGTCAGATTATATAGGGGTAAAAGTAGTTCCCAGAGAGGTCAATGTAACAGTAGCATTTTTCTCTACCACATTCCTGAGTGTAGATGACTTTCAGTAAAGTTGGTTGGAGAGATTCATGGTTTTTAGAAGAGAAAACAAACAGCTTTCTACTGTAAATGCACAAACTTGTTATCCATTCAGTCAAAATCTAGTCATTCTAGAAGTTTTTGTTTTTGTTTTGTTTTGCTTTTAGGATCTTCTGTTGAGTGGGGCTCTGTGCTAAGTATTGAGGACTCATTGCTGGACAAATCACGATTCCTGTCCCCCAGCAGTTTACAACAGTCTTGCCATTTTAAAAACCCAGAAAAGTAAGTCAGACAAGCTTTGTGACCTTGGACAAGTGACTCATCTTGGAGCTACAGATTTCAAAATTTTCAAGCGGGGTAATATTTATAGCCACTTCACAGCGTGGTTAAGAGTATTTAATAAAATAATGTTTATAAAGCACTCAGCACGGTGCCAGTCACATAATAAGCACTCTATAAATACTAACTATTATTACTGTATTCTTCTTTGCATCAATAAGCTTGGTGAGTGTAAAGAAAAGGAAGGGATAGGTTATTTTCTAGGGCTGAGACCACTCTTAATACTCAACCAGAAGGCAAATGAACATGCATCTGGCTGGGTGCATGCAGCAGCAAATGAACTTGCATCTGACTGAATTCCACAACTCTAACATTGCCACTTTAGCTTCTAAGTTTCTCTCTGAGCGCTTACTCTCAGAGTCGATAACATGCAACTGGTCACGCTTACAGTTTAAGCCTACTAGCTCCTTGCAACAAACACCTTGCAACATATGTGTTTCCACTGTAAACAAGTGTGCATGAAAACAGAAAAAGAAAATGACAGTTGTTGTCTTTCCACTGGAAAAGATGGGGTAACCTACAACAAAGACATTATCCTTTACAAGAAGTGAAAAGAGCTCTTGGACTACTCATGCTAAAGCGTTTCCACTTGGAAATGGCAGCTGCAGGCCAGATGGTCATTTGCGGGCAGATATAGCTGGGAATCTAAGCATGGCTTGTGATGAGAAGGAGAAGAAAATACAAAAACAAAACTTGCTTTCCTTTGGAAAATATTGCCTCAGCCTGCTGAGGGAATTTACCTCATCAGTAACCGCAGTCAAAGTGATTTTGAATATGAAGATGAGCCTCCTATTTCTTATCCTGAAACAACAACTTCAACAACAAAAACCTGTGGATTCCCTGTAGTGCTCCTATTTCTGGCACTAAGCCAGGTGATGAGTTGTCTTCAATGACAAGGTAACTCAAAGACAAAATGATATTAGGATTCAAAAGTTTTGGTGTATGAAGATTTGGTTGACATAAAGGAAATATTTTTTAAGAGACTTAGACTTTTTTTCAAGGCTGCAATTGTTGAGCTTACCTTCATGATGCAGATTCCCTTATTTGAGAGTTCCTTAAGGCCAAGCACCCTGTCTTAGTCACTTTTGTAGGGCTGACACTTGCTATGTGTTCAATAGATGGTGTGTGTGTGTGTGTGTGCGCGCGCGCGCTTGTATTGATGAAAGAGAGAAACAACAAAACAAATGAAGAAGGGAAAGTGGAGAAGAGGGCAAGAAGGGTATTGGGACATAGAAGAAGGAGGGAGCAAAGGAATGAAGAAGGCAGAACAGAGCATGAAAGCAGAAGCCAGGTAGGAGCACAGACTTCTCAATAGATGGCAACAGAGGAAAGTTTCAGCCTCCTCAGCAGATGATTAAAGAGCAAATGAACAGCTGCAGCTCTCAGAAGATATCAAGACAGATGACCATTGTATATACATGAGTCCCAGGAACTCTGGAGCACAGGGATGTAGAACAAGAAGAAAGTCCTGAATGGGCCTGAGCTTTATACCTTAATTGACTAAAATTACCTGGAAGTGGCTAGATCAAGTGATCTGTGGCTAGAAGAATGGAGAGTCAGGATAGAAAGTCAGTTATAGGAAAAGGAAAGTAAGTTTTCACATATTTGAAGTTTTAACATGAGCTACATGCTCCACAAAGTGCTTTCAATTTAATTCATTTGGACAAGTATTTGTTCAGAGCCCAATACGATATCTGAAAAGCCAAATTCCTATCATGTGTAAAATTTTCTTGCTTTGACTTTGAAATTAAATTGACCAGGGACCCTCTCAATGGTGATTAAGGTATCATTTTTCTAAAGATAGGATCTTCGAGAGAAAACTCTCAAATATTTTCCAGCTATAGGGATAAATATTTCAGGGTTTCTGTGTCATAGTGGTAACATATATCAACACAGTATGTTGCAACTACAAAGTGTGAAATTGACATTATTATCCCCTTACTAAAGAAAGGAGAAAATGGAGAATAGAAAGTTTAATAAGTGACTTTCTAAAGACAGTTACTCTGGGACCCAAACTCTCATTTTTTCTTTAATGTCAAAAGCACTTTCTTTCTGCTCCATCATATCTTTCATTCATGGGTAGTTTATGGACTTAGTTTCACAGGCTCAGAAACTAGATTTTAACAGTTCACTCAGAGACAACTGGGTTCTGGAAAATGGATTTGCTAACCCCACTCACAGAAAACTAACTTCCACTGGGAGGTGGAGAAGAAATCCTTGGTTCCAGAATGAGGGACACATATCTGCTCAGGAAATGCTAGTCATCTGAAAAAAAAACCAACTCCACAGACTGTGTTTAGGTTTCCGGACAACAAAAATCAGAGGCAGTGTGGCAATCTGTGTGAATGTGGCCAATAAGTTTGGAAAATTCTGGTTTTAATTTAAATGAGACTCTTTAACCATAAGGTTATTCAGAACTTTTAATATGCTAATGTTACTTCTATGGGAATAAAGCGTTTGTAACTAATACAGTTTGTGTCCCCACCCAAATCTCATCTTGAACTGTAGTTACCATAATCCCCACATGTTGTAGGAGGGACCCAGTGGGAGGTAATTGAATCATGTGGGCAACTGCCTCCGTGCTGTTCTTATGATAGTGAGCTCTCAAAAAATCTGACAGGTTTATAAGTGTGAAATTGACATTATCATTCCTGCCTTTCCTCTGCACTTCTTGTTGCTGCCATGTGAAGAAGGACATGTTTACTTCCCCTTCTGCCATGATTATAAGTTTCCTGAGGCTTCCTCAGCCATGCTGAACTGTGAGTCAATTAAACCTCTTTCCTTTATAAATTATGCAATCTCAGGTATGTCCTTATAGCAGCGTGAGAATGGACTAACACATACATTTCAAAATGCACTCAGCCATAAAAACACCGTTTCCATGAACATCTACAAATTCTCATTTTTAAGAAAGAAAAACTTAGAAAAGGAAGTGTTGACTATTTTTAAAGCAGTTATTCCATTAAACTATAGGATCCTGATAAGTTGCTCTTCTCAAAGGCCAAAGGTAAGTGCCTAGAAACTACTGTGACACTCTCTTGAAGACAGTGGTGGTGTATTTGTATATTTTTATACTTTGATTCTATTTTAATATACCATATCAGCTGTTCTTTTAATTCAATGATCTTTTGTGGACAATATGACCCAGCTAAATGGTTTACCATTTTGTTTACATCAATTGCAATCTCTTCATGCTGATGTTAATAATTGTAACATTAAAAATGGTAAAAAAAATATATAGAGAGAGAGAGAGAGATTCTATTTCTTGAGTGTTTGTTATTTGCTAAACACCATATCAGGTGTACTTTTTAATGTATTCTTTGAGTAGTTACCACTTTTTTCCATTTTACAGAGAGAAACTAAGGCTTAAAGAGGTTAGGTTACTCTCTCAAGATCTCACACAGCTAGGAAGATATAAATTTGAAATTATAATCAAATATATTTGATTTACATACTCTTTTGTTAACTAGGATGATATTCAATCTCTATTTCTCTTGATTACCTTAATTGGACCTGGGAGATAGCCAAATGTTATTGTAAAAGTGGTGGACATACCTATAATTCAAATCTGTCCCTCAAGGCTGGGATAGAGACGTTTATGAAAATGAAGGTTATAAGTGTCCATCATGCTGCACAGTGATAGCCAGAATCATTCCCTATAATCATGGAGATAAGGAGAAAAGAGAATGCAGACACAATGAGTGAATGGCCAAAAGCATGTCTCTATAATTAACCAAGCCTTTTCAACACTTAAGGGACAAGGCAAAAACATAATCAGAGACTGGATGCCCCACAAGAAGAGGCCTTCCTTTGATGGGTCTCATCATCTCCATCAACTTTCTCATTCTCAAACATTGGAGTGGACCCAAATTTTACAGTGACTATATTTTTTAAAGCAAAGTTTGGTACAAGTATTTTGACAAAAATTTTTGCTCTTCTTGGTGAATTAATATTTTTGAAGTCTATAAATCTATAAACATTGGGTCACACTAAGCATTGTATTTTATGTATATGTATATATGCATGTATGTACGTATTTTTCACACCACCTTTATAAAAGAATTTAAAGCACCTATTTATTTTTTAATTGCAAGTATTGAAAACAATAAAATTGAATGAAATTGAAATCATCATGTTTCTATACTATTTGTAGTTTCCGATAGCATAAAGAACATTATAATGCTCTCTTGTTTCCCAAAGCAAACAAAGTTTATCAACTGACTCTTTTCTTTGACATAGTTTGTTGCTTAGAAACAAACCAAAAAATAAGCAAAACACTCAGCCAACCACTTCATTCATTCTTTCAACATTTGTTGATGGTTAACTATGTATTAGTTACTAAGTGGAAGAAAAAGATAAATTTAAAAAAACAGTGCCTTCTCTCAAGTAGCTCGTCATTAACTTGCCAAAAATATAAAAAATAAAAACATAAATAAATAGGTAATTATGTCATAGTAGTGAGTACAGTAATAAAGAGTCAACACAAAGAATTGTTAGAGCACATGGGAAAAACAAAACAAAACAGTAAACCTAACCTCAGGAAAAAATTAAGAATGCTTCTCAGAGAATGTGACATCTGTGGCGGGTAATGAGGGTCTAGTATGCCATTAAGATCAGAAACGGAAGTTCAGTTCCCTGGGTTCAAATATTTTGTGTTGTACGTATAAGAAAGAGATGGGCCAGTTACTAAAACCCTACCTCTTTAATCAACACTGTGAAAATAAAAGTATTATGAGGGTTAAGTGAATCAACATCTATGAAGCACTGAGAATATCATCTGCCCAATTGTAAGCTCTCACCAAGTGTTAATTAATAGATAAAATCATAATGGATAAATAGGATTATCCCAGTGGGAAAGCACTTTCCAGGGAGAGATTAGCAAGTACAAAGGCCAGGGACATGAGCAAATCTGAGACCTTCAGGGACACGCAGGTGATGCAGTTTGTTTAGGACAATAGACGTGAATGGAAGACAGACTGGAAAGGAGGGGAAGTGAGGTAGGTGGAGAGCCCAGGATGAATGCTATCTCCTGGGAGAAATGTGGACCCACCAGGTCCAGGTCATAAATTCCTTTAGAGAGAGGATCTGTTGAATAGTCCTAGTGCTTAATGTCTTAAAAAAAATTCCTCTGAAAATCTAAACCAACCAATTTGACCAAATTGGACATACTTAGCAAATATCACAATCATATGACTATCAGAACTTCTGTAAATGAATAACTTCAATCACATAAGCTGAAGAAAACGTGAATATTCCCTTCTCATAGAGTTTTCTTTTTGTCTCTGATAACAATCACTGAGTGCAAGGCCTCTACTATCTCTAAGAAAAAGAAAAAACATAGTATTTGGAATATTTTATCTTATACATTTAGATATGATTGCAGCATCAGTAGATTAATGTCAAAATGTTCTGGGAATATTTACTTAATCCCAGATATTTTAAAAGGATGAATGTATTAGGTTCAGAAATAAGAAGATATCACTGACTTTTCAGTTAAGGAAATATGATTAACTTTTTCTTGGTGATGTCTCAATAGTATCTCCATCACCTTTCCTCCTTGCAAAAGTAAAAAATATATGCCCTCATAATGCCCTTTTGAGAGTCTCAAAATGCTAGTATTTCTAGTTAATATGGCTCTAGTATAATCACAATTAAATCAAACATTGCCTATGGCTGGTTTTAACTTTATTTCACAAACATTGCCTATGGCTGGTTTTAACTTTATTTATAATGAAGCCATGACGAATATGAATAAACAGACCAGTGTCTCCCTGTACCATGGTAAACAGTATGATAGAACACTATGATAAACACTATGATAGAAATGTTGACAGTATGAGAGAAATGCTGACCCTTTCAGTGAGCTATACATGTGACCTATCAATTTGCCTCAATATAAAACAGATAGCATATCAGTGTCTTGAAAAAATATGGCAGTTGGGTAGAAATGGCTTTGGAGATTTTTCCAGATAAACAGCATATATAGTCCATTTGCAAGGATTCAAGAGAACTTGCATGATTCATGAATTATCTTGAGAGCTGAACATTAAACTTTAGATAGAAAAGTCCAACATTCTTTCCCTTTGCAGAGTCTCCATCTCCGGCCAAGGCCTTCTTTATTTTGCCTTGAAGAGACTTCTAGAGTTCACTTAATGAGGACCACTTCCAGTGGAGTGATACAGAATCCCTGTCATGATGTGTGAGATCACATTGGAATAGGATCAGGAAAGACATAAACAATCTGGCCTCCAGGCAGCAATGTAAAACTCCTATACCCTTGGTAGTGTCTACTTGTGAATCAAGCCCTCCCATGTATGGCTAACAAAGGGCCAGAACCTTTCATTCCTTGTGGAAACGGAAAACCAGTGCTTCCCGTGTTTGCCTTCAAATGCAGTCTGGAACTGGGAGAGGATCTCATGCATAAGGCAGTCTTTTCAGCAGTAAAACATTTGGAGAAATGTCAGGGTGGAGACTGTTTCCAGCTCAAACTACACTTAAATGCTTGTGGTTAAAGCATAGATTCAAAAAATTTGCTTCAAAATGTATAGGCTTGGCTGAAATGATATGAGCTAAGTTTCTCTCTTTTCTTCCTTCCAAGTTTTTCTATGCTCCTATTGTTCCATTATTTTAAAATTTCTTTTTATCGTCTCCATCCTTTTTTTTGTCTTCGTTTTTCTCTTTATTTTTTATCTTGTATTCCTTCAATCACTTTTCTTTTCCTTCCTTCATCCTTTTCTTCTCATTATTTTTTCTTTTCTTCATTTATTTCTTCCCTACGTTCCTTCCCTCATATTTAGCAAAGTTTAATTGTTGGTAAAATATAGTTAAAGTCACCAACAGAAAATTTTTATTTAATTGTAATTACACTAGATCTTCATTATCTAGAAAATCTTAAAATTTCAGAATAATCAAAAAAATTTTGGAGAGTATGTATTCTTCACCTGCAAGTGGTAAATGGGATGAATATGCCACTGAGACATGAGAAATAGAGAACAAAGTTGTGCATGCTTCCTTAAATATAGTCAGCAATTTTGTCTTCCTCTCTTCCTTTCTGCCTTTCTGACCTCCTGTATTCCTGCCTTCCTTTTTCTTTCCTTTCTTCCTTCCTTCCTCCTTTAGTTTTTTTCTACTATTATTCTCACATTTTTCTCACTATACTTATTCCTCAAGATGAGCATATCAGTTACTGCCACCACACGCTATAGATTAGAAAATTAAAATGCTGAGGGATTATTTATCAAGAATTACTAACAAAGTGGCATAAATTTTTAGCTCTACTTACCTCTTTCATGTGAAAATGGATTAACAAACATTTATATCCCCTCAACCCCACCCAGGTGATAGTTACCCAAATTATTCCAACACCTAAGACAAGCAATGGCTTACTATTTGAACAAAAATAATAGTGGAATAATTCCAAAATAACCCCATCATGAAATATAGTTATGCATTCACGAAGTAATTTAAATGTTTACTGGCAGCTTGCTTATATGTGTGCTAGGCATTATGGATACAACCCTGGACCAAATGAATTCACTTCTAGTTAGGGAATGACAGTTCTAAAGTAAGATTTTTAAATGGAGAAACATTATGTCATATTGCCAAAAAACATAATCTTTGCAATCAGGCATACCTAGACTCCAATCCTGATTTGGCCTCAAAATAGTTATGTGATTTCAGACAATTACTTAATATCTCTATGTCTTAAGTTCTTAATTCATAAAATAGCAATAATTATTACCATCACAATGGTTATAATTGTGAAAGTAATGTGTTAATCACGGTGCCTGGCAGTGCTGATACTATTAGGTCAAAAATATATGCAGAACTGAATTGTGGGAATGGTTCCACAATTCTGTAAATCTATTTTACATCACACACTTAAACAATGGATAAATTTTATAATATATAAATTATACCTCGAAAAGGCTTGAAAAGAGATTTATGTATAATGATATGGAAGTTCAAAAGAAAAAATACTTATCCGAAAGGAAAAAGGACAGAGGAAAGAAAGGCAAGTAGAGGAAGTATCAAGAGATTCTTAAGAAAAGATAAGAGCTCTGCAAGCAGCTATGACGTCACCAGGTGGAGGGAAGGATTGTGGTCAAAACCTACGAATTAAAGTTTCTAGTGGTGAGTCTTGAATATTTTCCAAAAAAATTCGGATATAATCCATGAGATAGTGAAGAATTTAAATGTTTCCAAGCCAAATGTGAAAAAAGTGGACCTGTGTTTTATTAATATGGACCAGAAGACCAGTTAGAAACAGAAATCTACAGCCAAACCACATCAGAAGAAATAAGGACCACAGGAACAGAGGGAGCAGCAAAGAGGGATTAGACATAAGAGATCACAGTGGGTAGGGAGGATGAAATTGTTGGAACGTGTTGACTAACTAGAGGAATGCAGAAGAAAGAAAACTCAAAATGACTCAAGTTTTGAGCTTGGATGTTAAATTTTAAGTAGACTGAATTTGAATTAATGATGGCACATATGGATGAGTATTCAGTAGGGATGTTTAGTACGTTGATAAATTATGAGTCTAAACCTCTGGAGCCAAGGATGATAACTCAAAAATAGTGTTAGTTGAGCTCTGAGCTGCAAATTAGAACTTAAGTTTGTATTGTGTGTGTATTAGTCCGTTTTCACATGGCTGTTATATAAAGACATACCTGAGACTGGGCAATGTACAAATGAAAGAGATTTCATGGAGAACTCACAGTTCCACGTGGCTGGGGAAACCTCACAATCATGGTGGAAGGCAAGGAGGAGCAAGTCACGTCTTACGTAGATGGTGGCAGGTAAAGAGAGAGCTTGTATAGGGAAACTACCATTTTTAAAACCATCAGATCTCGTGAGACAGCACGGGAACGACCCACCTCATGATTCAATTACCTCCCACCAGGTCCCTCCCACAACATGTGGGAATTCAAGATGAGCTTTGGGTGGGAGCATAGGCAAACCATGTCATTCCACCCCTGACTCCTCCCAAATCTCAAGTCCTCATATTTCAAAACCAGTCATGTCTTCCCAACATTTCAACATTTACTCAAAAGTAGAATCCAAAGTCTCATCTGAGACAAGACAAGTCCCTCTGCCTATGGGGCTGTAAAATCAAAGGCTAAGTTAGTTACCTCCTAGATACAGTGTGGTTACAGGCATTGGGTAAATACAGCCATTACAAATGGGAGAAATTGGCCAAAACAAAGAAGCTACGGGCCCCATACAAGTCTGAAATCCAGTGGGACAGTTAGATCTTAAAGCTCCAAATCTCTTTTGACTCCATGTCTCACATCCAGGTCATGCTGGTGTAAGAAGTGGGTTCCCATGGTCTTAGACAGCTCTGCCTCTGTGACTTTCCAGGGTACAGCCTCCCTGTCCCCTGTTTTCATGGGCTGGTGTTGAGTGTCTGGGGCTTTTCCAGGCACACAGTGCAAGCTGTCAGTGGATCTACCATTCTGAGGTCTGGAGGATGTTGGCCCTCTTCTCACAGGTCCATTAGGTGGTGCCCCAGTAGGCATATGCTCATATGCTTTTGTTGACATGGCTCATTTTTCTTTATTGCTTAGTTTTGCTTTTTCCTTGAGAAGATATAAAACCTAGTATGTTGCTGTGCTTAAAAGTCTCTTCCTCACTGCCCTAGCAGAGGTTTTTCATGAGAGCCCTGCCCATGCAGCAAACTTCTGCCTGTACATCCAGGTGTTTCCATACATCCTCTGAAATCTAGACAGAGGTTCCCAAACCCCAATTCTTGACTTCTGTGCACTCACAGGCTCAACACTACATGGAAACTGCTGAGGCTTTAGGCATGCACCCTCTGAAGCCACGGCCCAAGCTCTATGTTGGTACCTTTCAGCCATGGCTGGAGCAGCTGGGATGCAGGTCATCAGGTGCATAGGCTGCACACAGCACAAGGACCCTTGGCCCAGCCCACAAAACCACATTTTCCTCCTAGGTCTCTGGGCCTGTGATGGGACAGCTTGCTGTGACAACCTCTGACATGCCCTTGTGACACTTACCCCATTGTCTTGGGGATTAACATTTGGCTTCTCATTACTTATGCAAATTTCTGCAGTCAGCTTGAATTTGTCCTCAGAAAATGGGATTTTCTTTTCTATCACATTGTCAGGCTGCAAGTTTTCTGAACTTTTATGCTCTGTTATCATTTTAAAACTGAATGCCTTTAACAGCACCTGAGTCATCTATTGAATGCTTTGCTGCTTAGAAATTTCTTCTGCCAGATACCCTAAATCATCTCTCTCAAGTTCAAAGCCCCACAAATCTCTAGAGGAGAGTCAAAATGCCACCAGTCTTTTTACTAAAACATAGCAAGAGTCACCTTTGCTCCAGTTCCCAACAAGTTCTTCATCTCCATCTGAGACCACCTAAGCCTGGATTTAATTGTCCATATCGCTATCAGCATTTTGTTCAAAGCCATTCAACAAGTCTCTAGGAAGTTCCAGACTTTCCCACATTTTCCTGTCTTCTTCTGAGTCCTCCAAACTGTTCCAACCTCTGCTTGTTGCCCAGTTTCAAAGTCACTTCTACATTTTCTGGTATATTTTCAACAATACCCCACTCTACTGGTACCAATTTACTGTATTAGTCTGTTTTCATATTGCTGATAAAGACATAACTTACACTGAGCAATTTACAAAGAAAAGAGGTTTAATGGAGAACTCACAGTTCCATGTGGGTGGGGAAGCCTCACAGTCATGGCAGAAGGCAAGGAGGAGCTAGTTACATCTTATGTGGATGGCAGCAGGCAAAGAGAGAGCTTGTGTAGGGAAACTCCCACTTTTTAAAACCATCAGATCTCATAAAACTTATTTACTATCATGAGAACATCACAGGAAAGAACCACCCAATGATTCAATTACCTCCCAACAGGTGCCCCCCACAACACATGGAAATTCAAGATGAGATTTGGGTGGGGACACAGCCAATCACATCAGTGTGTCTAACCTGTTAATCCCCTCTGCTGAGGTTCTTGTTTGATCTCTCCGTAACTCAAACTGCTCATGTGAGAATTAGTCTTTTTCTGAGGTGGACATCTGAGGTTTTCATCAAATTCTCAAAGAAGCCCAGGACCCCCAAAAGGTTAAGAATCATTAGTGTAACCAATCAATGCCAGTCAAATGAGAAAAACCAGGGATTGTTTTAACTTTTCATTGTCTTATTCTATCCAAAGGTCTGGCTCAGATGAATTCATAGAGACACACCCTTTGGTCTCCATTTTTGGTTCATGACACCATTTTCCATTTCCATTTTTACATTTTGGCTTCACTCTCATGTTCCAGGTTCCAGATAATTTGGTCATGGTCTGGCTACTCCCCAAAGAGAAATACATTTTTTAAATGCTCTGCTTGTTCATGTTTGATTATAAAGAATTGTTCTCGAAAGCATTTCTGAGCTGGAACATTTCTGTTGATTGCACCGGCACATCGAAGACCAGTTTTCTAGGGGTAAAGTATGCATGAGAAATACAAGATGTCATATGAAGAAGACAGATGGAAAGCTTTTTTACAAAAACTATATCCAGACAGTCATTATTCTGTATCATTAACATAGTCTTGGAAGGCAAGTTAGTGAAGAAAATTTGAGAACACATTGTTTTATCAACAAGGAAGTCTAAATAGAATAGTTGCAAAATAGCTCATATGCTTTTGTTGACATGGCTCATTTTTCTTTATTGCTTAGTTTTGCTTTTTCCTTGAGAAGATATAAAACCTAGTATGTTGCTGTGCTTAAAAGTCTTTTAATTAGGCTGCCTGGTACAAAGCATGGTTCGGTGAAGGCAGCACAGATGTTGGGGTAGAGAAGCACACCCAGTTTTATTGCTTTTTTTAGCAACTTCTCTGTTCTGTGCCTGGAAACCCTAAGATTAATGCCAGCTGTAAGAACTCAGCCTCCCAAGTGGTTGGGTGAAAGAAGATAATCTCCTTCCTGAACAGACCTGAAAAAATCAGGGAGACATCTCTCCTGGAAAACCAGGAAGGCTCACACTCATTCCATGAGCTTAAGAGCCCACTGTCACTGTCTCTATTAGGAATAAGTAAAGGTGATAGAAATCAGTCAAATGGCTTCAGATGCTTCATAAGATGGTACCATAGATCTGCTGGATTTGAGGCCCTAATTCCTGAAGTTTAAATTTTAGGTAATTACTGATGCTTATCTGCTGTGTGAAGTGCTTCTTTTCTCAAAGTCATTTTTATGGCTGAATATTTCCAAGCAGAAAATAGGCACCAAATGTTCCCATGTGGCAATAAGGCCCTGTGTATTTTATCCAAAAAGTAATGTTGTGTCATGTGTAACAAATACTCATACTTGAACCTGGTAAGTATCCTGCAGTTCGAGAATTTTGTAATTTCAGACATCCACCCTTCATGAAGCATATTCAGGAGGGACCTCACCTTCACATTCCAATATTTTCTATCCACCAATCTTAGTTCTGCCCTATGAAAGCACACATAATAAACTTAATCCTGCGGCTACAAGGCAGGCTTTCCGATAAGTTTAGAAAGCTATCATGCCAGCACTAAGCCCTTTCTTCCCTGAGTAAATGCCTCCAGAGTGCTGAACCAGTCCTTGCATAGCATGCTTTCCAAGTCACTTACTGCTATGGACTAAATGTCTGTGTCTCCCCCAAATCTCTTTGTTGAAGTCCTAATCTTCAATGTGATGGCATTTAGAGATGGGACCTTAGGAGATAATTAAGTTTAGGTGGACTTAGGGAGGCAGAGTCCTGTGATGAGATTAATGCCCTTAGAAGATGAAGAGATCAGAGCTCGCTCTCTGTGTGCATGCACCATGGAAAGGCCATGCGAGAACGGGAGCCGTCACCAAAAACCCAACCATGTTGGCACCCTGATCTCAGACTTTCAGCTTCCTAAACTATGAGAAATAAGTCTTTTGGTTTAAGCCATCCAGTCCAAAATATTTGTTATTGTAGCCTAAGCTGACCAAGATACCAACCTTGTCCCTCTTCTCTGAATGTGCTCCAGGTTATTCCTATTTCTCCGAAGCTAGTATCAGCTAGAACTAAATATAACATGTTATCAATCCAGGGGACTGCCTCACCCCATATCTTCGAGGTTATGATTCTGCTTATGTGGCTTAAGCCTATATTCTGCCATACTTGAATAAACCTTGTTCTCTTTCCTTGGTCCTCTCATTTTAAAAGATTATCTTTCCATGAATGTGGATGAGAGTTGACTGCTATGTAGTTACTAAATGCTGAGTATAAAGTATACCCTATGATAACACATATATAATATATAATTTATTATATAAATATATGAGAGCTATGTAACATAAGTATTATAACATATATAATATAATGAGAAGAAGTAAGGTGCTTCCCTGCCTGAGAGACTTAGAGGCTAGTCTGAGACACAAAGTCGGCTATTTCCAAAGTCAGAGGAATAAGGCAGCTCATAGAAGGGAGATTCTATAATATGCTAAGGTAAGGAGGGATCATTCTAGAGAGAAAATGGCACTTGGCAATAGAATTTCTAGCTAAAAGGAAGTCTAACAATGCATTCATTCCACAAATATTTATTTTTACACTTATTACATTCCAGGAACTAAAAGGAACATTAATTTAATTAGGACTCAGAGAATGTCCTCATGTAATCTATTTTCTAGAAGCATCAAGGAATCCCCAAGTGCTCATATGCTTTTCTAAACAGGCCTTCTGGAAAGCAGATGAGAGTGCCAAAATCAGTTAACACTTCCTTTGCAGTAGTCCACTGAGAAGAAAAAAGACACATGAGAACTTTGCATCCACATCTGTCCCCAATTATGACTGATTTTCACTCTGCTCAGATGCATTTAATATGGATGCCCTATTGGCTTATGTGACTGAGTCATTGGCATTAGACCTGAAGAAAATAAAAGACACTGGTCACTCACAGGATGGTGATTATGCCTGGGCTCATCATGAAAGAACCCACCCATTGCAGGGATCTGTGCATGGTCTGCTCCTCATGGTCACCCTCAGAGACAAGAAACTAAGTCCAAATATAGAAAAAGTCCACCATGGATCTATTAGAATATAACAAAACTGAGAGAGGTTTCAGAAAATATCTAGCGCCAAAAAGAGCAATAGCTTTCTTTTGTTTTAATCTCATGTACATTCTTGGCATTGAAAGTACTCCAAAGAACAGAAGTGGCTTCTTGTAGCATCGTGTTGAGATGAAGTCTGACCCTGCAGACAGATTAAATGGAATGTTTTGTAATTGGTTAATTATGACTGCCTTTGGCATAGAAGGAATAAGTTGGGAAAGTAGTGCCACATATTTGCAATTTAGTTTAATGCCTTCATTATACAAATGGAAAAACTAGGACCAGAGAGATGATATCTTCCCCAAGGTCACACAGCTGGTGCAACCTATTACCAACACTGGGATCAATAGGTCCTTTTGTCTTCCTACATATCTTCCTTTTTAATTTCAACTTTTGCTTCAGAAAAATTAATCCTAGACCCCAAGTCAGATGATCTTGAGTTTGGTTCTGGCTTTGTTGACTAAAAAGATGAGCAACCTATTAGAATTTCTTACAGTAGTAAATCCTAGAAGAGACCATAAGGATAGCCCAATCAATGCACTCATTCTGGAGGTGAGAAAATGGGTCCAGAGAGGTTTCCATGAATTAGTAGAACAGCTAGGATTAGAACATATTTCCAAAGTCTTGTCCCTGATACTCCTTCACAGTGTCCTTTCTTATTTGTAAAATCTATTTATTAAATAAGCATTCATTGGGTACCTGGTATGTGACATGCATTGGGCCATTGTCAGGGGTTGGGGGGATATAAAGGAAAATTCATGGTTTAGTAGGGGAACTGGTTGTTCAAATACTTTTCTTACAGTTTGATGAGTACCAGAAAAAGGTATGTATAAAGGTGTAAAGTGTCACATAAAGAGAGGGAAGGAGCACTCAACTCTTCCTGAGTCATGACAACATTCACAAATAAGGTGAATGTTTTGGTGAGTCTTAAATTATAAATAGGAGTTTCATAAGAATACAGAGTGGGCCAGGGCATTCCAGATGAATAGTACCACATGAGAAAAGGCACAGAAATTTGAAGAGGCATGACATAGCTTAACAACCACAAGTCATCTGGAAACTAAAGAAAGGTAGACAAGATCTTGTGCATGACACTAAAGGATTCAGACTTGACCTAGGAAGGCAGTGATGAGTGATTAGCATATCAGATAAAGGAGAGGGGCAGGATCAATTCCTTGCTTTGGAAAGATAATAATATTGTGAACAGAAGAATCAGAAGTTTCGGAGAACAGCTAGGAAAAAATTGCCGGAGACTATATGAGAGAAAATGGCAGCCTCGGTAGAATAGTAATGCTGTAGGAGTGTGTAGAGAACTGACTCAGAGACTATTGCAGAGTTATAATCAATGACCTTGATTTATGTTGGATATAAGGGTTAAGGGAGAGAAAATAACCAAGAAATGAAAATAATCCATTCTGCTTATCTATAGAATAATAGAAATGAAATAAGGTTGTGGATAAGAAAGTACTTGGAGACAAAAATAACAGCACACAAAGCTCTTTAATATGTAAGGCATTTTATTATCACAAGATCTTATTACCAAATACTATGTTGCTTTGCTCTCTGGCACGAAGACATGAGTCAAACGTATTTTGAACAAAGAAATGTGACAAAAGGAAAAGTTCAATGTATGGTGTTGGATTTATCCATTTGCACCTCCAATAGTCATTGGCAACATTTTGGATTAGGCTTTGCAAAGTGGGAGAAACAGAGAGGTGAACCAACCACACTCTCTGTGGAAGCATCAAAGGTTATTGTTTACATTTGCTTTAAGAAACTTACCTATTTCAGATGTGGCACATATACACCATGGAATACTATGCAGCCATAAAAAAGGATGAGTTTGCGTCCTTTGTAGGGACATGGATGCAGCTGGAAACCATCATTCTTAGCAAACTATCACAAGAACAGAAAACCAAACACCGCATGTTCTCACTCATAGGTGGGAACTGAACAATGAGATCACTTGGACTCGGGAAGGGGAACATCACACACCGGGGCCTATCATGGGGAGGGGGGAGGGGGGAGAGATTGCATTGGGAGTTATACCTGATATAAAAGACGAATTGATGGGTGCAGCACACCAACATGGCTCAAGTATACATATGTAACAAACCTGCACGTTATGCACATGTACCAGAACTTAAAGTATAATAATAAAAAAAAATTTTAAAAAAAAGAAACTTACCTATTTCAGTAAAGAATCACCCTCTCAGAGTTTCTCCAACCAAATTGTATAATAGACCTTTAAAGAGAACTACCTTAGGTGAATGGCAGATGTTTAAATGTGTGAATCTGGTTTAGCTACTCCACCAATAAGCTGCCAAATTGAGCTTTTTGGTAATTATCAAAACATCTGTAATAGGATTAGTGTGTCAGAAACAGCTGCTGCTTTCTTGGTAGGAGACGGAGGTGGGGAATTGGACATGGACTTCACTTTAGCCCAGATGTTTCCCATTTGGAGAAAGGATAAAGGATAGACACTGAGTCAGTGAGAAAGCATCAAGACAAAAGTGAAAAAGGACATGATTTCAAATCACACTGGCCCTAAGTTGACTCAAGTGCATACCATGGGCATGTGGTGAGCAAAGCTTCCCTGCTCTCCACAGTCCTGGGAGCCAGCCTTGTTTGCCAAAAAATGTCCTAGTAAAAATATTTATATGAAAACAACACAAAGGCAGTGTTAAGAGCACTGCTGACCCCTTACAGTTTGACCTCATCTTTCCACCGCAATAAGAACTTGGAAAATCTCCCTCTCTGTGTGAATGATGCAAGACTCTTGGTTACACTAGGTGGTTGAGCACTTCCTTCTGGCTATGAGCCTTCAAAGACTGGGAGAAGCATGTGGGAAGCTCCAGTAAATTACAGGAATACTTCCATGAAACATGCTGCTTCTGCTGAGAAATGTTGTACAAGTTACTACAGAATTCAGACTCTAGCTCTCTACTTGTAGGGTGACCTGGCTGAATTCAGCCATGTATTCATGTAATCAATGGACAAATATTTACTGAGCACATACAATACACAAGGCAATGTGCCAAATGCAAGGACAGCATAGAATGGGACAGACAAATTTCCTGCCCTTATTTGTCCTCACGGTCCAGGGAAAATATGATTGCTCAAGTAAGAACTTAAATTGCAGTTGTCATAAATATTGCAAAAAACAGCTGACCAATGAATTTAGTCATGTCATAGTTGTTACAGCTTTAGGCTGTTCTGCATGTGTGCAAAGTGTTGGTCATTATGTTGCAGAATCCAGTAAAACCAGCATGTAATAAAAATGAACCTTCAACTCCCATTTTTTAAATTAGAACATTATCTTAGGCCCTATGGCTTTGGTACTACCTGTGACAATTTTCTGCCTTCCCTTCTTCCAAAATCTACTCAGCTTCTGACTCATTCGCTCCCATTCTGTGTGCTTTTGTTTTTACTGATGAGAATTCTGTTTTTGCATCCATCATGCACAATGAAACATCCTTCTAGGAGAAGATTAGACAAGGATGACTTCACTTAACTAGTGGTCAGTCAAAGGACAGAGATAGACTCAGAGGGGGGCTTTAGGAATAGGGCTGAACAAAGCCTTTGGCCAATTACTAAGGCAAGCCTTCTCTTTGATGGCCTGCACCTCGTCAGTAGGCACTGATTCCTCCTGTTCATTTTCTTTCTTTCTTTCTTTGCTTAGAACAACCTTTTTCCTTATCTCTAGCTTTCAAAATCATATTAGTTCTTCAAATATCACCTTAATTGTCACCCTTTCTGTGGGATTTTCCTGCCTCCCACCTGCCTGATAAGCAGCTCCTTTAAACTCCCTTAGTACCTTGTAGTCCTCGGGATATTAGAACCTGTCTTATTTTATTTTGCTGATATTTTATTTTGCTTCTAACTAAAATGAAACTATGTCTTACTCATCTCTGTATCCTATGCAGCCAGTGGTGCAAAACTTTGCATACAGTATGTACTTAATTAGAATACTTTAATATAGATCTTCAAGTTAAAGTAAGCTTATTTTTGAATCTTGACACTGCCTTTTACAAGGAGACAATTCACTTATCTCTGGACCTGCTTATTCAGCTCATTAAAAAGTAGAATAACAACAGTGACTTCATAGGGTTGCTAGGAGCAGCAAATGATGTGTCATATGGAAATCCCTAGCCTAGAATATGGCTCACTGGGGAATTCAATAAGTATTTGTTACCTTTTCTTCTCAATATCATTTACTGAATTAAAAATGAACTGAAACTAAGAAAACTGAGTTTGAAAGACATTGAATAACCCACATTTTCCAAAATTTTGTAATTCCGTTGTTTAGAGCAAGCATCTGTAGCCAAAACTTATGGACCAAATCTGGTCAAACACTTGTTTTTGCAAATTTAGTTCACTGAAACACACTGTGCATATTAATTTACATATGTGCTATGACTTCGTTCACATCACACCTGTAAAGTTCAATAGCAGCCACAGAGATCATACGGCTATGGCTGGCAATGCCTAAAGTACTTCATCCCTTAATCCCTAGCCTTTTGCAAGGAAAATTTGCCAACCCATGGTTTCTAGTTAAGTTGGGGCTCTTTTTTCAGAAAACTTCTGTGAATATTCAAACATACTATCTCCCATAGGAGATGTGTCAAGTCACTTGCACTTGTTGGCATTTTATTTAGATCAGATTACCAGAGGAGATTTGAAAGCAAAGAGTAAGAATTAAGGGAGAAACTCTGGCGGCGGCAATAAAAGAAGGGAAGTACTGGGCCAAAGATGATGACTCATAAAATAGAGAAATCAGCTTTGTTTTGTGAGTAGGAGAGTGAAGAGCTGATAATCCGCCATGAAAGCAATGGTTGGTGAACCCAAAGGAATGAAATCTGAGTAAGAGGAAGAGCATTGGCAATAGTAATACCAGTTACCCATCTTTACCAGGGTTCCCAAGAACACAGAGTTTGAGGCAAAGGTTATATGCTAACTCCCCCCAAATTATGAGACTGAAATCCCTGAAAACAGAAGTAAAATAAAGGGAGGAATGAGTCATGGAAAGGAGAGTCATTTCAATAGCATGTTCATAGTAAACACTGCTGAATGCTCAGTCCCAAGGGACATCTTGAGAGAACTGCCTGAAACTATTGCACTCTAGAGCTGTCAGGGAGCAAAAAGAAAGCCCAGGTCTGAGCTCCTGTCAGTCAAAGTGTTCACAGGATATTGACTTCACCTCATCTCAGAATTGCAGCTTCTCACCTGGGGAAGCCAGAACCTGAGGAAGCGGCAGTGACATCCATGGCACAAGTCACGGCATGAGGGGTGAGCCCATAGGTGCCCGCGAGCCTCATCTGCAGCCTGCAACTGCCAGTCTTGCTGACCTGGCTGAGTAAACCAAGGCACCAATGTGGGCACCTCTCAAGGTCTGTTGAGCCCCAGGGGCAACAGGGAAGCACTGACATAGGAAGTCCAAAGTGAGGCAAGCCACCGCCATGTCATGAAAGCCAGCGCCACAAGGCAGCGAGAAACTTCCTCACAGTGTGGCTGTTTGGCCAAGTAATAGAGTACCAAAAAGACACAGCCCCCATCATCGAGAGCTGCCATGTGGATTAACCAAAATCCAGACATCCCTTCTGTGGCCTGCAGGAAAACATTTGACATTGGGCAATCTTCATAGAGAGTCATCAGCCACATTGACAAATACTCACAGAATCTGCAGAGGCTCTTAAACGAAGTCCAGCACACTACAGCTTATTTCGCACCTGCTATAGCTAGGCTATCTTCAGACATATATCTATTTTTAATTCTCAGGAGACCACCATGAAGGCGAAACACTAGTCTGCACTTTACATATGAGTAAACCCAGGCCCGGAGTGGTTATGTAACTTGTTCAGATAGTTTCACATATTTGGGGCATATGGAAAAGAGACCAAATCCATCTTAGGTGGCCCCAGGGAATGGAACTGAGGCCAATGGGTAGAAATTACTAGAAACCAGTACTTAGAATAGGTACTTTCTAAGAGTCAGAGCCAGTTTTCCAACAGTGCTACATACAATCATGAAAGAAAGTAAGGTGCCCACGGATGGCACTAATGAGTACATTGTGGATGTCTCTGGGAGAAAAGCAGGATTCTTTGGTCTGGTGAAGATTGAACTAGATTCTTTGGTCTGGTGAAGATTGAAACCAGAAGTCTTCCAGGATCAATACCAACACACTTTTACTGATGTTATTTTAACGTCAATGCAGGAAAGAAAAGGTACTTATAAAATAATGATAATATCCATCAGTATTCAGATTTTAATATTACCAAGCACTCAGCAAATAGCTATATATATATAATTTAGTCTTCATAACAACTATGAGTTAATTAATATCATTATCATCAATTCACAAAAGAGAAAACTGAGACTGGCAGAGGTAAGTCACAGAAACTTGCCCAATGTTCCCAGCTAGTAAATGTCAATAATTGACTTCCTGCTAAAGCCAATGCTTCGCTCTGCTGCCTCAAATATTCTGCATTTGTTTGTTATTGTGAACTCAAAATGTTGGAGCCTGAGCACCTCTGAAAGAAAAGTCATGTGTAAAGACACTAGATGGGTCATTTTGGTAGATAAATCTGCGTTTTAAACAGCTTTAACATTTTTTTCTGTCCACGTTCTCTGAAAATCCTTTCCCCATGAATCCTTTATTTTTCCATTGCATTAAAACACCTCCCAGACTGTTTGCTGCCATTCAAAATGTTTTGAAAAGCATTTTTGCAGGTTTCTTCCAATGAAAAACCAACAAAATCATCAAAAGACAGATTGTTCCCCCCCTCCTTGTCCACCAGAGTAAAAATCACATTGGGGAACAACAAGCCAATTGAAATAAGAAAAAATAGCACTGGGAGCAAGACGTTAGTACAACAAAGGGCTCATGACTGGTAATAATTTTAGGTGATTCAGGCATAGTCAAGTCTGCAGAAAATGAAAATAAAAAAGGAGAAAATCTTCAGCATTCTGCAGCCTCTGGCACCAAAAAGCCAGTGACAAGATAGCCTAAAACTGCATCCATGGAAAATCACAGCTGCAGCAAACCACAGGCTGACGGCTAAAAGCTACCACTGCGTTGTTTCCAATCTCCGCCTGAGACAGCACACATTTATCAGTGGTCTGTAATGCCTCGCAGCAAAAAATCTTTAACTGCTTAAACTATATTTTAATTTTGAAAAGACACATCTTGTTGGAATTTACTTTTCTTATTTTTCCACCATAACAGAAATGTTTTGCCTTGAATTATAATCTAACACTTTCCTTTCTTTGGGGTTGAGAGTGTAGGCTCTGGAATCAGACTGCTATGGTTTCTAATGTCGGTTCAAATACCTGATTTAGAGATGTGATCCTTAGACAAGTTACTTCACTATCCTAAATCTCCATTTTCTCATCTGTAAGTAGGGATGACAGTAGCTCATTCCTTATACAGCTGTTACTTGGAGTAAATGAAATGATGTATGCTAAGTGCTTGAAACAGATCCCAGCACATAGTAAATTTTCTTCAAAAAATTTGCAGTGACTATCATTTTTCATCCCTTTCTGTCCGTGTGAAAGAAAGAGGTTATTTTTCTAAGGAAGTCAAAATCTGACGATAGACCACGTATCAAACTGTTGAGGGCCAAACTTGCAAATAAAGTTATATAAGTTTCAGAAAAAGTTAATTTTCCACCCCACCTTCCTGTGCCCATCATCTCTTCCAACTTGTCCTTTTGAGATACTCAAAATTTCCATGTGCCTCAGATTCCAGTCCAAGATACATGCCCTCTGGGTGGGATACTCCCATGAATGTTTTCTCCAGAGATAGCTCAACTTCTACTTCTTGCTCTGCCTTCCAGGGTAAAGCACCCTTCCTTGACCTACAACTGTAATTCCTCTTTCTATACAAGGTTCTCATTCTCAAGCTAACAGGAATATGAGAAGATTCAATGAGATCAATGAGATGATACATGTAACGTTCTTAGGGTAGTTGCTGGCACATAGTAAGACTAAGTGTCAGTTATTAATGTCTAATATTAATACTCCTCCTTTCCCGTTGACAAAAACAAAACTCCTTTATCTGTGTGGCCTTATGGCCCTTCTACTTACTCTCTGGTATATCAGTAGGTTATCCTGGTCATGCAGCGCATGACTTTTTTTTTTGAGATGGAGTCTTGCTCTGTCACTCAGGCTGGAGTGCAGTGGCACGATCTCGGCTCACTGCAAGCGCCGCCTTCCAGGTTCATGCCATTCTCCTGCCTCAGCCTCCCGAGTAGCTGGGACTACAGGTGCCCACCACCACATCCCACTAATGTTTTGTATTTTTTAGTAGAGACGGGGTTTCACCGTGTTAGCCAGGATGGTCTGGATCTCCTGACCTCATGATCCACCTGCCTCGGCCTCCCAAAGTGCTGGGATTACAGGCGTGAGCCACCCCGCCTGGCCAGTATATGACGTTTTAAACAACTCCAATTCTTGGACCACAAAAGGATGAATGACTAATGGTGAGCACTGGGAATCTGACCATTATGGCCTCCTCCTGAAGTCAGGTGTGACTCTTGCCCCAATTTATTCGATATCTTGTCTGTATCTGTATATCCACCATCACAGCTCTTCTTATACCTAATTGCTTTTGTACATTCCATGTCTCTCTCTCTCCCAATGGATTATATGCTTCTTAAGGGAAAAACACTAATCTTGTTTATTTCCTTTCCTCCAGAACCTCAAAAAGTAGGTATAATATGCTTATTTACATTTTTAGATAGAAGAACTCCTTGGGACCAAGTTTAAATCCTGGTACAAAGACAGTTATGTCTGGAGTCTATAAGGGAACCAAGTCATACCCCTTACAAGTTCCAAATTCAGGTATGTTATATATACGGGCACAATTTAAGCAGTTGAATCTGCTTTGCTTTAAAACCTGACACTCTACTGGTATACTACTTTGCTTCTAACCGAATAACTACTGCAGTTCTAACTATCTTAATGGGGCCATTTAACAGAATAAGCAGAGACTCTCATAGAAGTCTGTGATTGCCTGTGGCATTTGCCTTTCTCACCCTTGACTAGGCCTCTAGTCAAGCTGTTCACCATGATGCAGGATCGACTGGCAGCCCTTGAACCTGGTTGCTTAGTATATTAAGCAATATACTAATGATTATATATGACATTATCTATACTTTGTTTCTGGCATAAAAACTTTTGCTTTTTGATTTTTAATAGAAACCAGACATCACGTCATTGATGTGTCATCAAAAGCAGTGCCAGACTTCCTGTTCTCCCTGGGAAGGATTCAATGGCTAGTGAAAATACATAGAGGAGGTCACCCTGGGGATTCAGCCCAAATATATACATGCCAAGAAAATGCCAAATCCAGGGCCTCAAGATATGAAATCAGTTTTGCACAGACACAACGGGGCAGCTTCTGAACTGAACTGCCAGCAAGCCTTAGATTTTCATCATTGATTCATTCTTTAGTCAAATAGGGATGTTCCAATATTTTATCAATGTCTGTGCTATAAGCAAGATTCTCAGAGGTGAAATATGTGTATATTTACCCACACACATAGATATGGTACCTTCAAAGAACAAATATGTAAATGGTTCAATCTTCCAGAATAGATTAAAATTGCACAATAATAGAAGTAACAGATGTATCCTGACATACCGGTGGAGTAAATAAATAGTAGAAAACTGTGTGTGCATTACAGTCTGAGGAAAAATAACTTTATGAAATTCTGGTACAAATCATGTGCATAATTTCTCCTTTTTGTAATATTATGAACTATTAATATTATTGACTATTGTTAATCAAGTTGTACCAAAGTGAGTTACACATTTTTAAGGAGGTTATCTGCATTTTTGCACTGAGGAAAAAATATATAACATTTGCAAACTGCATAACTTAAATGGTCTTGCATGCTCACCCTATCAAACGCATTTGGGAAGAGGCTCATTCCTTTATTAGGGTCTAACATAATTGCCTATGGGATGTCCATTGTACGGTAGCCTTGAGGAGCCACAAATCCCATACTTCAAAATATTATAAAGAAGCTGGTGCTAGGAAGGAGGTCAGAAGCCTGCAGAAACTCCAGTATAAAACTCAGAAAAAAGTATCTGTGTTTGTTCACTCTCAGGGCATTCCTACTCTGGGACAAGGGGAACTTGGAGAGAGTAAAGTCTCCCACCTTCCAAAGGCTACAAGTAATAAGGATAGTATCTAATCATGTTTGATTGTTGTATTTTGGGGGGCAATAATGAGGGTGTGAAACCCTTTGGTTAATTTTTATGACCTGAATTTTTATTGTCATTGCAAATAAAATAATCAAAGTTCTATCTAACACAGAAAAGAAGTCACCCAGATTGGGGACAGATTCTAAAAAAGGATGGGATGAAGACACTTTCAGGTAAAAAGGAACAGCATTTGAACAGGCAGAAAGCAGTAGTAATACTACTACTAATAATAATGTGCATTTACTATGTGATTATGCTAAGTATCATGCTTAATAATTTATATGCATTCTCTCAAGGTATGTCCCAAAAGTCTTTCAGTTAGATGTTCCATCAACATTTTGCAAATGATGCAATGAATTGCAAACTCTCAATGAAGCAATACAGCATACTTGAGTCTGTTAGTTCTGGAGTACAATCTCCTCTAGGAAAGTAGGAAAAGTAGACTTATATTTTGTATTCAAGTCTAATATTAATAATACAATTAGCATGAACAGTTATGGGACAGAAAAGCTTCTCAATGTTTTTTCTCCCCCATTTAATACTAAGATGTTTCTCAAGGTGAGACTATTTTGAATGACTATACAGCTACCTACTGGATTTCCTTTGTTCTTTTAGTTCTCCAGACTTTAATCCAGGTCGCAGTCCTCTGAAATTAAGGAGTAAATGGAAAAGATATGAAACATCTAGGGGGTTTTTCACCATCTAGGTATATAAAGTTCTGTAATGTCAGTTACTAAGATGGCTTAGTTCTTTTGGGCTACTATAACAAAATACCAGAAACTGAGTAGCTATAAATGGCAGTCATTTATTTCTCACAGTCTTGAAGGCTGCAAGCGTGAGTTCAAAGTGCCTGCAGATTTTTTGTTTGTTGAGGGCCTGCTCACTTTCTGATTCATAAATGGCCCCTCATATGATATTTCTTCACATGGTAGAAGAGACAAGGTAGCTCTCTGGGGCCTCTTTTATGAAGACTTTGCCCTAATAATCTAATCGCCTCCCAAAGTCCTCACCTCCTAAAATGATCACACTTGTGATTAAGTTACTTATGAGGTTTGGGGGGACACAAACATCAGACCATAGCATAGGGTTTGCCATGGTACCTATATAGATCCTATATTATATAAGGGATTGAGGGCCTGGGTCTGTCTAGGCCCTCCTCTGATGCTTAACCTATCAGTGCCTTCATCCTAGACTTCTTAGCCTCCAGAACTGTAAGACATAAATTTCCATTGTGTACAAATTACCAAGTCTTGGGTATTTTCTTACAGTAGCACTAACAGATAAGAACAAATGTCAAGCTGCCTTGTGAACTTTCTGTGCTGCCAAAAATTAAAACAAAAATTAAGATGTCTCTTCCCTTACAAATTTGCAATGAATAGATTTGAGTTTAAACCAGAGTTCCAGAAGATTTTATTACCTTCAATGTAAGTGCAAAGGAGATGTTTATATTTCAAAATATATGTAACTTTATTATTAAAGAGAGTCCACCTAACCTTTAATTTAAAGTAATTAATCTGCAATGTAATGACATGCTAAAAAGCAACTATCAAGAGAAGAATGTAACAGAATTCCATAAATGATCAACTAACATGGATTAATATCAATATTTGGCAGTATCTTTGTGGAAAAGTGTTTTAAAGATCAAATGTGTTTTACATATAATATTACAGATAAGCATTAACAGAAGCAAATTTGCAGTTGATTTTGTTAAGAGAGAACACCACCTTTGAATTTCAATTAAGAAAAACATTATCCTCCCAAAAAAATTCAGTTTTCTCATTAGTGGATCTGTATCACAAACAACATATTATTATATATAATGTGACTTATATTATTACATATAAAATTATATTGCTATTACTTTTAGGGAAATTTGGCTTCTTTCTTGTTATAAGTATGAAATTCCCATTTTTGCCTCTTGACTGTTTGCTGCAACAAATTCTAAAATATTTACCACCTGTTCCTTTACAGAAAAAGTTTACCAATCCCAGGTCAAGATAAACTATGCTGCAGTAACAATGAACCCTGAAATGTCAGTGGTTTAATACAAGAGGGGTTTATTTACTGCTCATGACTCAGCCTAATGTGGGTCCTGCAATTCTTCCTGCCCTCCTCCAGTGGTGATACAGGGATCCAGGCATCTTTCATCTTGCAATTCTGTCATTTTGGAGTTCTTTATTTTCACACTTTTATTTGAAAGAGAGAGAATAAGAAAAATTCACAACTGTGTATCTAGGTTGGAATGGAAGTGATGTATCACTTGTGATCATATTTGACAGTCATCAGAATAGGATAATATTTAATGACCTGGTAATGAATGAGATCATATATAAAGAAAATAGACTGAGAAGAGAAAAAGCACTCAAGGAACATACCCCAACACACCTTGATATATAGCTGCACAGAAGCAAAGAGGAAAATAAATAGAGAAGGCTGTTGAGAATGACAGTCAGAAGAGAAGGAAAACCAGACGCTGATATCAAAAAGTCTCAAAATGAAAAGAGAGAGTTATAGTCTATAATGTCAATTACTTAGTGTTAAGTGTGACTAAGACAAGTTAAAATTCCCATGAACTGAATTTCCCACACCTGTATAATAATATATTGATAATATCTACTTCAAAAGATCCAATATGAAGATGAAAGGCAACTATTTATTTGAAAGTACTATAATTCCTACACAAATTATGATAATAATTATCATTGCAGTCACATGACAGAGGCACCTCTACTCTGTGCCAAACTTCCTTGAAGAGTTAGAATTCTCCCATAACCTGCCTTAACCATTGCCTCCAACTTAACATATCAGATTTTACCAAACTAGTTTGGGTGTGGAAAACCACAGTCTAATTGAAATTCAGTGATTCCCAGCCTGAAGCATTTCAGAGGCAGACCTACCTGAGTATATGAATCTCTCTTTCAGTAGAATGGGAGTAGTGTTTTAAATCCTTACAATTTTTCTGGGACAAAGAACCAACTCAAACTGGCAGCTACTGAGCCACCACAAGGCCATAGGCAAACACAGTAAGCTATAGATTGAAATAGTAAGTAGTGCCTCAAACTGCAGGAAATCATAAAAGCAACTGAATGAAAGCTGTGTCTGAAGCTCTCTGGCCATTAGGCATGACCAACAGTGAAGGTAAAAATAAACAAATATAAAAATATGTCTCTACTTAACTCTAAACTTTCACTTCACAAATTTTTATTCAAAGACATTTGCAAAAGTACAGAAGTTGGTTATGTTTTTCTTTCTTCTTTTTTGTGATACATTGAAATTATTCAATTGAAACCATATGTTGGCTCGATAATTCTCAACTGCAAAATGCTCACCACTTCAAGAGCCAATAAAAAGGGGAAGGACTAATGTAGCAAGATAAATACTCTTGGACCTATGGAACCCTGTGTTTCCAATTTATCAGAACAGAGGAAAAGTCGCCCTTTTGATTAATTATGTACAGAGCAGAAATGCAATGCCACTGAAGTAATGATGCACTGATGTATTGGAAAACACATATAATTCAGAGAGAAACAAATCTAGGTTCAAAACCAGCTTTTCTACATTTTCACTCTGTGTTCTTTTAAAGCATTTGTAATCTCACTGAGGCTCAGTTTCATTTCTTGTAATATGAAGCTAATAATGCCTACCTTGCATAACTGTCATATGGAACAAATAAGCTTAAGAAGATAAAGAATATATATGTCTGTCATATAGTTGGGCCTTGACAATAAATAAAATGGATGATAACTTGATATGGTTTGGTTGTGTCCCCATCCAAATCTCATCTTAAATTGTAGTTCCCATAATCCCCACATGTTGTGGGAAGGACCTGGTGGGAGGTAATTGAATAATGGGGAAAGTTACCTCCATGCTGTTCTCATGATACTGAGTGAGTACTCACAAAATCTGATGGCTTCATAAGCGGCATTTCCCCCTTTGCTCAGCTCTTCCCCTTCCTGCTGCCATTTGAGGAAGGACGTGTTTGCTTCCCCTTCCACCATGATTGTAAGTTTCCTGAGACCTCCCCAGCCCTACAGAACTGTGAGTCAATGAAGCCTCATTCCCTTACAAATTACCCAGTCTCTGGTATTTCTTCATAGCATTTCCACATTAAGGAACCAGAGAACAAAAGAAGTTAAATAACTTGGCTGAGGTCTTGTAAATATAAAGCCAGATTTTAAAAACATACTGGAGTCTATAGTTTGTACAACTTTCTGCCTCTGGTTTACTGAAAAATACAATATCCGTGAGAAATTAGACATCATACTTTTACCAAAATAATATTACTGAGAGGAAAAATTGGAAATTGAAGAACATGAAAACCACTTTTTAATTTGTATCCATGTTTGAATACAGCTGTAGAGTTCACAAAAGGTGGTTATATTCCTTGTCTCATTTCATCTTTAAAACTCAAGCATGGCATTATTTTAATTTCCAGTTAAAATCAATGCTTAGAATAATGCCTGACACATAACAGGTGTTCAGTAAATCCTTGCTGAAGTAATGAACATATGTACAAATGAACGAATTTATTGCCTAAAGCCCTTAGAGCCCTTGCTGAGAAAGATGCACAGCTAAGATAGAATGCATGTTGTGGCCGGGCACAGTGGCTCATGCCTGTAATCCCGCGCTTTGGAAGACCAAGGCGGGTAGATCATGAGGTCAGGAGTTCAAGACCAGCCTGGCCAACATAGTGAAGCCCCATGGTGCACACCTGTAGTCCCAGCTACTTCGGAGGCTGAGGTGGGAGAATCGCTTAAACCTGGGACGCAGAGGTTGCAGTGAGCCGAGATGGTGCCACTGCACTCCAGCATGGGTGACAAAGGGAGATCCTGTCTCAAAAAATAAAAAGAGAAAGCATGTTGTGATTGATTTGTAATCTATGCCATGGCTGTGGTGTGGTCTATGTCACATAATTGCCTTACTTGCACTAGGACATAAGCCTGGAGGGTAAGATTGATTTAGCCTTAAATCTCGTAGCTTCATACTGTAGACAATATAAGGGAGAAAATGCAGTAATAAAATAGGAAAATTGTATGGATTCATTGGCTTCTGAGAGTCAGATTTTAAAATAAAGACACAAGAGAAAAATTGAGATTAAAATAGGCAAGCACTGGCTTGCATAAAAATTAGATGTGATGGTAACTTACTCATAGTCTCAATCTGAATATTTCAATCAGAGGAGGTAGAAGATTGAAGGCTGGTGCACAAAGAACTTAGAAAAACTGTGAGTCAGAATGGCTGTTCTTAAAAGTGCAAGCAAAGCACAGTTCAAGATTGTGCCATGGTTAAGGGTGTGGCCTCTTCAATCCTCTTGTGGCAGGCAAATGCCTATGTGGAGATGAATGTCTCAGCTTAATTAATGTTGGTATAGTTACATATTTAAAATATTTTTAGTTAACTCATCTTGCATCTGCGGTGTGCTAACTAAAGTAACTAAGTATGAAGACTTCTCAGAGTAAATACACAAATAATTTGGCATTCATATATACAGCCTTGTATAAAGACAAGGAAGAATCAACTCTACCTTTTGATCACGATAATTCAAGATACAGCCAGTCTTTCCATTTTGTCTCTCTGCTTTCACCATAGCAGGCCCCAGTGGCATTCAGACTCTAAATTTTGGGGGATCTACTCTGAAGGGTTCTATGATCAGTCACAGCCTCAGCATCCCTAGGTTCAAATTTTCAAGGGAGAGCAATTCATAGGCCAGGTGTTTGCTTTTGGCTCATTCCTCTTTTGCCAGTGGGGCAGTGGATAGGACAGGTTAAACTAAAAGGAAAAGTTGACTGAAATGTCCAGCATGAATATGTCATAGCAAGAAGAAGACGTAATACAATCTCACATCTGTAGAGGGTAGCACCAATACCAATAGATACATGAAGCCAGGATATAAAGCTCAGCACAGAATAAGCAAATGATTTCCAATAACTAAGTGAACTGTTTTTTTCTCCATCATTGGAGGAGCTCAAACAGACCTCAGTGACCACTTGCTAGTGATGTGATTGAGAATATGCCTGTATTGCTGGGAGTTAGGTTAGACAATATCTAAGAAATCTCCTTGCTAATAGACTCCATGATTCATTGACTCTATAGCAAAACATAAGAAAAATCAAGTTGGTTAGTATTATATCACATCTAAAATCCAAGTATTTCACTATGTTTTTCATAGGGAAGCAAGTCACTCCATGCCTCACAATGTATCTTCCAATGCAATCTGTGCTGTGTATATCCAGAATAGATACTATATACGAGATTCCCCAGAAAAAAAAAAAAAAACAGACAAATGATAACAGAGCATTAATTTGCAGTCACATCCCTGGGCCCTATCAATGGATGGTGACTTGGCTGGGAGAAAGGAAAGAGTATTATCATATGTGATTCTCAATACAAAGATGTGCATTGAAAAGCAGCTGACACTTCACTTCTTTAACACTGACTCAAAGAAGTGAAAAAGGTGCAGAACCCTCAGGTCTTTAACAAACATCAGCTTCTTGTATCATATCTGGGCCTGGCCTCCCAGAAATGGATGTGGTGTGGTTGGACAGGGATGTAAGTATGAATAACAGTATGGATAACATTGTTGGACACCAGGGGTATTAGAACTTTCTGAACTTTTTCATGCATTCTTAGGAAAATAAGTTCCCATTACAAGATTTTCTGAAAAAAAAAATGTTTTTCTATAACATACTTTTGGTGTATTATGACATTTCAAAAACAGAACACATTAAAGCAACTTTTTTTCATTCTACAAATGTATATTGAACATCTATTCTCAATCATACAATGAAGTTTCCTTAGAGAGAAAACAGAAAATTTAGAGCAAAGATAACGTCAGAGTGGTTACGGAGATCCACACTAGCTTTGAGAAACCTTAGATTCCTTCATTCCATCAGGCCTTAGGGAAAGGTTAGCACAGTGGTAAAGAGCTTGGGTGCTTATATTAGGCACAGTTGCATTAAAAGAGCTCCTCAATTTACCACCCATATGACCTTAGGCAAGTTTATTTACCTCTGTGAGGCTCAATTACTTCATCTGCAAAATAGGAATAAAAAAATGATAATTCTGATTTCCTATGACTGTCACAAGAATTAAATAAAGTATGAAAAGCACTTGCCCAATGCAAAATGTTCAGTGTTGCATTTCTTTGGCTCTAAGACACACCTTGTATGACACTTTAATATTTCTGTACTTAGAATGTGTTTTATAATAATGACAACTTATACTCATTGTTGACCATGTACCAATTGTGAGATGGATGTCATTTTCTGTGCTTGTGGATGGTTATATTATTTTCATTTAAATTGGTATATATACATAGTTGTTTCTATATCTGCTATATTTTAAGTGTCTTAAAAGAAAGTTACACTATAATTCCACATTAAAATAAAAGTTATTGTATATTCTAGAGGTCACAGAAAAAAGAGTACTGAAGCATTTAATATTAGGCACACAAATATCATCGTTGCAAAAATCACCAAAATTCCATATTTTCTGGCAAAGCAATAATCCAGTGCTTAACAGGACTAAGAAAGAAAGGTACCCACAAGTAAATGATGCTGTTACTTTTTGTAACCTAAATAGTTATAAAAATTACCTATTACACACCTAGCTTTGGCACTAAAGAGAGCAGTAACTAGTACTTGGAAGCAGTAAAGCAATAAGAGGCTAATGCTAATGTGACCAATTCATATTTTACAGAGAACAACTGATAAAGTATTAAATAGAAATTTGTGAAAAATCTACATCTGACTTTGAGCTTAAATTCCAAAGATATATGATCAATGAAGAAAAAAAGAAAAAGAAACAAAGGAAGAAAGATAGGGAGGGAGGAAGAAAGAGAAGGAGATAGGGAAGGAGGGAGAGAGAGAAAAGAGAGGAAAGGAGAAAAAGAGGAAGGAACAAAAGGGAGAGAGGGAGAAAAAAGAGAGGAAGGGAGGAAGAGAAGAAGGAAGAAAGGAAGGAAAGGAGGAAAGGAGGGCAGGAGGGAGAGAGAGAGGAGGAAAAGTACCATCATTAAAACTTGTAGAATAAGCATAACTGGCTTAGAAGAAAATCCTAGAAACAACAGTGGAACATTGTGTTATGAATTTTTATCATTTGTGGGTATTAATGATGAGTTCAGAAGTGATTTCGAAGTGGTAGCGTATGAATGGAAAATTTTAGGAAGTGTACAACAAAATTAACTTATTTTATATTTTTCTCTCAATACATTCCCCCAAAATGACAAATGATAAAAACCTGAATTTAAGTCTAAAAGATCGTTTTAATAAGAATAAAATAAAGATTTGAGTAAGATAACCTTCTGTTCTAATCTTTATGTTGTTATGGCCAACAAAATAATGGTGCATCTTAAAATTGATAAGATTTTAGAATGGATAAAATATCTAAGCATTGCCTATTGCAATATAGCTATATCTGCATAGTATTAGCAAGATTTCTCTCAAAAAATATTTATTGATGAAAAATAGAGTCACTTTTCACTTTCAAAGTTGCACTATAGCTGCCAGGGTCCCATTTACTATATGTCCAACAATAACCAAGGTATTAGGCTAAAAAAATTAAGGCCGGGCGCGGTGGCTCAAGCCTGTAATCCCAGCACTTTGGGAGGCCGAGACGGGTGGATCACGAGGTTAGGAGATCGAGACCATCCTGGCTAACACGGTGAAACCCCGTCTCTACTAAAAAATACAAAAAACTAGCCGGGCGAGGTGGGAGGCTGAGGCAGGAGAATGGCATAAACTCGGGAGGCGGAGCTTGCAGTGAGCTGAGATCCGGCCACTGCACTCCCGCCTGGGCGACAGAGCAAGACTCCGTCTCAAAAAAAAAAAAAAAAAATTAGCCATTTACCTACTTTCTTCATCTCAAGTACAGCTGTATAATTTCCTGCAAACTTTCTCCTGGGTAGCTTTTGGTGACACTTTTGCGAGGTTCAGACACACGGAGTTAACACGTCAGCTAACCATTATGATTGACTCAATCTGTCTGTTTAGTCCAAGAAGTGATTCAATCAATTTTTTCTTCAGTGAACTTTCAGCCAGGGCTGTAAGAACCCAACCTTATTAATGGTCTGTAAACAAGAAATATACTGGAGACAGTGCTGAAGGTCATAACCAAGACAGCCCTTGAGAAATGTTGCCTGCCATCTAAATTTGTCTTGAGTGTTACCCTCCTTCCCCATCCGTAACTCATTGTAGGCTTGAGTTACACATGTGCTTGTACACACACACACATACACACAATACAAACATACACACACAGTACTTTCTAGACTTTCAGCTGGCTGTCAAATACCAGAATACAGAAAGTTAGACACAAGCAATATTCTAGGAGAAAATATTTGCACTTCTAGTGGGATGATAACCTGAGTATGGGTGATGCTTTTTGTCCCCTGAAATCTATTAGTGAAAGGATACAATGGAAGAAATGAAAATAAAAATAATGTATGTAATTTGTGGCTTTAAAGCTCTCAGCAACTCAGATCCTGGCACAAACAATAGGTTTGCAGGAATATTTAGCTAGCCAGCATTTCCTACTACAGCGAGAACACATAGAACTTCTATGAGCTACAAGAAACAGGAAGAAAACTTTTGAAGTAACACAGTTGGGCAGAATGTGGTAAGCCTACAACTTTTTCATTCCAACTCCTGGAGTGGGAGTAGGAGAAAGTAATAGAACTCCTAATATAAACTCAAATTCAAAAGTAGAAAATTCACAGGCCTTTTTCCTGGGGAAGCTCTGCAAAATGATAGACATCTAAAAGAAATGTCCCACACTTCCAAGATCTAGCAGTAGCAGATAGGGCATAGGGACCTGTTGCATCTGAAGATGTTGGAGGTCAGCAAGACTCTCAGAATGTTTTATGTTACCATAACATATGAAGAAAGAGTAAAGATTACTACATAAATTATCAATCTTTCGCTGGCTGTAACTTGTGGTGTCCTCATCATATCTGGTTTCTGCTCTAGTGGCATCCTATTGCTGGATTTATCATGTTGTATATTTTGAATTGAGCCATTTACACCATCATGGCAAGAGTGGTCATACTGAATCAGAACCACTACCATCTCATATTCTGGCTGCCTCTTTTATGGCTTATTTTGAACCCATGAGAAAGTGAAAGTTGCTTTGCCAAGGCAAAGAGTGGAAAACTAGGTCTTTCAAGTCTGGATTTTCCAACTACACTACAAAAAGAAAGATTGCTTAACAAATATTTACAATATTGCTCTAGGTGAAATAATGTTTTAATAGCTTTATTCAGGTTTGATTGACATGTGATAAGCTATAGTTCAAGTATATAATATGGTTATTTGACAGACATATGGGTTCACATTTTATATATCTGTGCAACCATCACCACAATCAAGATAATGAACATGTTTGTAATCCCCAGAAGTTAAATTAAGTTGAATTTCCTAGGATTAAATATATATGAAATCATACAATATGTACTCTTGTTTATCTGGCTTTTTCATTCAACGTAATTATTTTAAAATTCTTCCATGTTGTTGCCACTCTCGGTAGTTCATTTGTTTTTGTTGCTGAATAGTATTACATGTTTTAAATATACTCCAATTGTCTTTTCACTTCTTGATGAACGTTTCGGATATCTCCTGTTTATAGCATCCCTTGGTGAAGGAGCTAAGCATGCTAGCTCAGATTTATCTTCCTCTATTTTTTTCTTACATTTATCTCAAGTAGGCATTGATCTCATCCTCTTCTTATAAAGCCACCAGTAGTGCTCCTGTGTAAGTATATTAATTCATTAACCCATAATTCCATTAATTCATGAACGGATTAATCTATTTATGAGGGCAGAGGTCTCATGACCCAATCGCCTCCTAAAGGTACCATCCCTTGATATTAGCACATTGGGGAATGAATTTCCACATTAGTTTTGGAGGGGGAAAATCCATAACACTAATATTGTAGATCAATTTTTCATATGCATATTTCCCAATATATGCATATATTTTCTTAGATTACAGGTCTGTTGAAATCTTTTGCTCATTTTTATTGGATTATTTGCTATCTTATTATCAAATTTGGGGTGTTCTTTATACATTCTGATAGCAAATTCTTTGTCAGATATGTGATATGCTAATAATTTTTACCAGGCCATAACTTTTTGTTTTCTTAACAAAGTCTTTCAAAGAAAAGTTCTTAAATTTGATGAAGTCACCTTTATCAATTTTGTCTTTTGTATGATTTTATACAATATTTAAAATAATTTTGTGCATGAAACATTTCTGTTAAGTACTTATGTGTAGAATTTTCCACCTGCGGCATCATGTGAGAGCTAAAAAACTTTCTGATTTTGGAGCATTTCAGATTTTGGATTTTATGATTAAGGATGCTCAACTTGCATTCCAATTCCACTTGTTGAAAAACTTATTTTTCCATTAAATTACTTTTGCAACTTTGTCAAAAATCAATTAATGATGAATGTGCAAGTCTACTTCTGGGTTCTCTGTTCTTTTTCATAGATCTTTTTCTCTATTTTGATGCCAGCGTAGCACTATTTAGATAACTGAAGTCTTTACTATATCTTCAAGTGACATAGTACAAGTTGTCCAAATGTATTCATCTTTTCCAAAGTTATTTTAACTATACTAGATCTTTTGCATTTCCATATGAATTTTAGAAGCAGCTTGCCAGTTTACAAAAACGTTTGCTGGTATTTTGATTTTCAACCTCATTTTCTTAATTCAAGGAGGCCACTGGGCTCCACCTGGGCTCCCCTTCCCTACATGGGGCTGGTTTCCTATCTCCCAGAAGTCCCTGTCCTCCATTGTCTAAAGCCAATGACTTAAAAACTGTTGTTTAATATATTGTGTCTGGTATTTTCGTTATTTCAGGTTGGAAGATATATTCAATCTCTGTTATTCCATCTTTTTCAGAAGTGCATCAACATGGTTTTTTGTCTTAACTATAACATTTGGGTTAATATATTCTCATGGTATTTTGGTTTTGGTTATTTGGGATGGCATTTCTCAATCAACAGGTTGTTCTTCCCCAAATTAAAATACCTAGAAACCTCCTCTTATTTAGGATTCTAAGGCCAGAATTTTAACATATTAAAATATCTGAAGTAAGAGCAAAACACAGAAATATTAACCTAAACATTGCAAAGCAGTTACAATCCCAATATATCCAAAAAGCCTGATGTTTGGTTTCATATACATGTAACACCAGAATGCTTACTTTTTGTTTTTCTTGACAGCTGTTAAAGTTTATATCCATGAGTGGAAACTATAGTGAATTCACCATTCCACAGCTAATCCCTTTCTTCCCTTCAAGCAGCTTTGGAATGCAGCCATACCTGAGTCAAGGAGAGCTCACAAGGCTAAAAATAAGAAATATTTTCCTCTAATTGGGGATCATTAAAAAATCATTCTACAAGTGGAAAGCAAATTTTTTAATGACAAGTCATATATGGTTGTTTTTAAACATGCTTATATTATTCTTGACAGAGTTCTTTTTTCTCTTGGAATCATTTTGTTCTTTTCCATTTGGCTTCCATTTTGGAGATAAAACTATTATCAATAAACCGTTTGAGGAAGAGATGAAAGGAAGATGATATCCTGGGCAGAAAGCCCCATTTCATCTTAACCGAACATGTGTATGCACTTCTACCACACACCCAACAGTGAAGTGACTGCTAGTCCTTATACTAATACAATCTAAGAAAAACTGAGAACTCTTATCTTGTGTTCTCTCTATACCAAATATTTGCAGACCTATTATATTACTGTGCTGCCACAACAGTGTTGTTATAAATTACCAGCCTTTCTACTGTTCATAAATTATAATTTGTTGTCCGTTTGTACAAGACACTGATCTACTTTGGGGAAAAACTAAAAACAGTGTTCTCTATCTTAGAGATTATTGAGTCTTTCTAAACACATCAGTTACTTGGCTAGTAGGCAGACCTCCCCAGTAGTACATGCTCTGTTTTTAAACATTTTAAAAATCCAAACTTCATTTTTATTTATTTTTTCCACAACTTTGAAAAAAAATTTTCAAAAGTTATATTCCATGATTAATATTAGGACCAAGGAACATTCTGTCATTAATTCTATTAAAACCTGTCCTCTTTATTTTTCACTTTTGAGAAAGGGCAATTATACCTTTTCCTCTATTTTCTTTACAATAACATTAGCGTGTGGACAATCTTACGTCTTCAAACTTGGTTTAAACAGCCCTGAGGGAAAACCTTATTTATATTAAAAGAAATGAAAGGAAAAAATGTGGTATCTATAGATGTGGATCTTAAATTTTTTTGTCATGTACATTGCCAGATACAAATTAGGCTATGAAGCTACTGTAAACCAAAAAATGTCTGAGACAGGTCTCAATCAAAGATTTATTTTACATATATGTATTTATAATAAATTAGAGGTTTATTTTGCCAAGATTGCAGACATGCCTAAGAAAAAGAAACATAAGTTACAGTGGGATCTGTGGCTTGTGATTTTTTAAAAGAGGGTTTTGAAGACTTCAATATTTAAAGGGGAAAAAGTGTACAGAAAGGGAAAGAGGAAGAGTCAATCACGCGTTTGTCTCATGCTCAGCAAATCTGTATTTAACATAAGACAAAGCAAACACACAGTAAAAGTCAAATGTGTGTCCATCTTCGAGTGGCTGGAGGGATGATTTCTAGTCTTGTCTTTGTCCCTCACCTGTGAACATAAGCTGTTAACTAACATTTTCAGGGTGAAAGAGGCCACCTGGGGAGCTATGTAATCTTCTGTTAATATTTTGCAGCTATCTGTTTAGGAACAAAAGGAAGGTAGTTTTTCTTCC
>NW_012114622.1:369308-369890 GCF_000951035.1 Colobus angolensis palliatus
CTCCGCCTGCCTCGGCCTCCCAAAGTTCTGGGACTACAGGCGTGAGCCACCGCGCACAGCCCTATTTCCTTTTGTGTTGTTGTTCCCTTTTCTCCCTAAAATTTATAATATATCCTGTTGTGGAAAATATGGGCAATGCACACCAAATTAAAGACCAGATCAAAGAAGAATATCTGCATTGTCTATAATCTCTCCGTAGAAGTAAGCATGCTACATTTTGTCATACTGCTGTCTTGACTTTGTATTCTTGATTTTCTTGTCGTTTCCTGTATTAAGCATATTTCATATAGTAGTGTATCATAATCATTTCTTATCTTGCTAGAAACATTTTTAAATTTAAATTTCAAAATTTGCAAAATATTTCTAACACATAGAACCTTGCAATTAAGTTTTGTTTTGTTTGTTTGTTTGTTTGTTTACTACTTGAGGCATCTTCCTTGTTTCCAGGTTTCTATTCTTAGAAACAGTGCAGCAATGAACATCTTTGCTCACAATATTTTTCACGCATTTCTGTTTATTTCTCTGGCATATATTCTAGAAGCAACATTACTGGGCCAAAGGAAAAGAACTTTTTAAAAAATT
>NW_012114622.1:370210-401136 GCF_000951035.1 Colobus angolensis palliatus
ATGAAATGAACATTTTTAAATCTCCCGACACAAATAACCATATTGCTTTGCAGAAAGATCAAACAGATTTATAGCCTCATCTCCAATACATGAGAATGTTTGTTTCTCATGTCCATATGGTGTTAGCATATATATTTCTTGTCACTAAAATATAGGGAAAAAAACTTACTCTTTTTTGTTTTTGGCTTTTTATTAGTCTTAAAGCTATGTGTTAAATAGATACGTAATTTTCTCTACTGAAATCTGCTTATTTATGTTTCTTGCTCATTTATCTTTTGGGGTGCTATGCTTTTCTTACCGGTTTCAGTGAGCACAATTTACTCTAAGCAGATTAACCATTTCTGGGTTTTCTTGGATTTTTTTTCCTTTATTTCTTTCAAAACAAAAAAAACAGGATATATGTGCAGAACATGTAGATTTGTTGCACAGGTATATGTGGGCCATGGTGGTTTGCTGCACCTATTAACCCATCCTTTAAGTTCCCCCCCCCACCCCAACCCCCAAAGAGGCCTTGGTATGTGTTGTTGCCCTCTCTTGTGTCCATGTGTTCTTCCTGTTAAACTCCCACTTATGAGTGAGAACATGCAGTGTTTGGTTTTCTGTTCCTGTGTTAGTTTGCTGAGCATGACGGCTTCCAGTTTTATCCATGTCCCTGCAAAGGACAAAATCTCATTCCTTTTTATGGCTGCATAGTATTCCATGGTGTATATGTACCACATTTTCTTTATCCAATTTATCATTAATGGGCATTTGGGTTGGTTCCATGTATTTGCTGTTGTGCATAGTGCTGCAGTAAACATACATGTGGATATATCTTTATAGAAGAATGACTTATATTCCTTTAGGTATATACCTAGTAATGAGGTTGCTAGGTCAGATGGTATTTCTGGTTCTAGATCTTTGAGGAATTGCCATACTGTCTTCCACAATGGTTGAACTAATTTATATTCCCATCAGCAGTGTTAAAGCATTCCTATTTCTCCATATCCTCATCAGCATCTGTTGTTTCCTGACTTTTTAATAGTCACCATTCTGAGTGGCATGAGATGGTATCTTATTGTGGTTTTGATTTGCATTTCTCTGATGATCAGCAGTGTTGAGATTTTTTTCATGTTTGTTGGCCACATAGATGTCTTCTTTTGAGACGTGTCTGTTCATATCCTTTGCCCACTTTTTGATAGGGTTGTTTTTTTCTTGTAAATATGTTTAAGTTCCTTGTAAATTCTGGATATTAGACCTTTGTCACATGGGTTGATTGCAAAAATTTTCTCCCATTCTGTAGGTTGTCTGTTCACTCTGATGGTAGTTTATTTTGCTGTGCAGAAGCTCTTTAGCTTAATTAGATCCCATTTGTCAATTTTGTCTTTTGTTGCAATTGCTTTTGGCATTTTTGTCATGAAGCCTTTGCCCATGCCTATGTCCTGGATGGTATTGGCTAGGTTTTCTTCTAGGGTTTTTATGGTTTTGGTTTTACATTTAAGTCTTTAATCCACCTTGAGTTAATTTTTGTATAAGATGTAAGGAAGGTGTCCAGATTCAGTTTTCTGCATATGACTAGCCAGTTTTCCTAGCACCATTTACTGAATAGGAGATCTTTTCCCCATTGCTTGTTTTTGTCAGGTTTGTCAAAAATCAGACGGTTGTAGATATGTGGTGTTATTTCTGAGCTCTCTGTTCTGCTCCATTGGTCTCTATGTGTGCTTTGGTACCAGTACCATGCTGTTTTGGTTACTGTAGCCTTGTAGTATAGTTTGAAGTCAGGTAGCATGATGCCTCCAGCTTTTCTTTTTTATTAGGATTGTCTTGGCTATATGGGGTTTTCTTTGATTCCATATGAAATTTAAAATAGTTTATTTTTCTAATTCTGTGAAGAAAGTTCAATGGTAGTTTGATGGGAATAGCACTGGATCCATAAATTACTTTGGGCAGTATGGCCATTTTCACAATATTGATTCTTCTTACCCATGAGGATGGAGTGTTTTTCCATTTGTTTGTGTCCTCTCTTATTTCCTTGAGCAGTAGTTTATAGATCTCCTTGAAGAAGTCCTTCACATCCCTTGTTAGCTGTATTCCTAGGTATTTTATTCTTTTTGTAGCAATCATGAATGGGAGTTCATTCTTGATTGGTTCTGTGCTTGTCTATTGTTGATGTAAAGGAATGCTTGTGATTTCTGCACATTGATTTTTGTATCCTGAGACTTTGCTGAAGTTGTTTATCAGCTCAAGAAGTTTTTGGGCTGAGATGATGGGGTTTTCTGAATATAAAATCATGTCACCTGCAAACAGAGAAAATTTTACTTCCTCTCTTCCTATCTGAATATCCTTTATTTCTTTCTTTTGCCTGATTGCCCTGGCCACAACATCCAATACTGTGTTGAATAGCAATGGTGAGAGAGGGCATCTTTGTCTTGTACCAGTTTTCAAAGGGAATGCTTCCAGCTTTTGCCTATTCAGTGTGATACTGGCTGATTTGTCATAAATAGCTCTTGTTATTTTGAGATACATTCCGTCAATACCTAGTATATGGAGAGTTTTTAACATGAAGGGATGTTGAATTTTATCACAGGTCTTTTCTGCGTCTGTTGAGATAATCATGTTGTTTTTGTCTTTGGTTCTGTTTATGTGATGGATTACATCTATTGATTTGCATATGTTGAACCAGTCTTACATCCCCGGAATGAAGCTGACTTAATAGTGGTGGATAAGTTTTTTGATGTGCTCCTGGACTTGGTTTGCCAGTATTTTACTGAGGATTTTCACATCAATGTTCATCACGGATATTGGCCTGAAGTTTTCTTGTATTGTGGTGTCTCTTCCCAGTTTTGGTATCAGAATGACGCTGCCTTCATAAAATGAGTTGGGGAGGGGTCCCTCCTTTTTAATAGTTTGGAATAGAAGGAATGGTACCAACTCCTTTTACTATTTCTGGTAGAATTTGGCTGTGAATGTGTCTGGTCCTGGGCTTTTTTGGTTGGTAGGCCATTAATCACTGCCTCAATTTCAGAGCTTGTTGTTTGTCTATTCAGGGATGCAACTTCTTCCTGGTTTAGTCTTTCGAGGGTGTATGTGTCCAGGAATTGATCCATTTCTTCTAGATTTTCTAGTTTATTTGCATAGAGGTGTTTATAGTATTCTCTGATGGTAGTTTTTGTTTCTTTGGGGTCAGTTGTGATGTCCCATTTACCATTTTTTTTTGTGTCTGTTTGATTCTTCTCTCTCTTCTCTTTCATTAGTCTAGCTAATGATCTATCTATGTTGTTAATCTTTTCAATACCCAGCTCCTGGATTCATTGATTTTTTGGAGAGTTTTTCATTTCTCTATCTCCTTCTTTTCTGATCTTGTCTTCTGCTAGCTTTTGGATTAGTTTCCTTTTGCCTCTCTAGCTCTTTTAACTGTGATGGTAGGGTATCAATCTGAGATCTTTCTAGCTGTCTGATGTGGGCATTTAGTGCCATAAATTTCCCTCTTAACACTGCTTCAGCTGTGTTCCAGTGATTCTGGTGTGTTGTTTCTTTGTTCTCATTTGTTTCAAAGAACTTCTTCATTTCTGCCTTAATTTCATTATTTACCCAGGAGTCATTCCAAAGCAGGTTGTTCAATTTCCATGAAATTGTGTGGTTTTGAGTGAGTTTCTTAATCCTGAGTTCTAGTTTGACTGGACTGTGGTCTGAGAGACTGTTATGATTTCAGTTCTTCTGCATTTGCTGAGGAGTGTTTTACTTCCAATTATATGGTCGATTTTAGAATAAATGCCATGTGTCACTGAGAAGAATGTATATTCTATTGATTTGAAGTAGAGTATTCTGTACACATCTACCAGGTCCACTTGGTCCAGAGCTGAGCTCAAGTCCTGAATATCCCTGTTAATTTTGTGTCTCATTGATCTGTCTAATATTGACAGTGGGTGTTAATACTGACAGTGGGTTCCCATTATTACTGTGTGGGAGTCTAAATCTCCTTGTACATCTCTAAGAACTTGTTTTGTGAATCTGAGTGCTCCTGTATTGGGTGCATGTATATTCAGAATAGTTAACTCTCCTTGTTGAATTGTTCCCTTTACCATTATGTAATGCCTTTCTTTGTCTTTTTTGATCTTTGTATGTTTTGTCAGACACTAGGATTGCAGCAACCTCTGCTTTTTTTTTTCTTTCCATTTGCTTCATAACTTTTCCTTTTCTCCTTTATTTTGAGCCTGTGTGTCTTTACACATAAGATGGGTCTCCTGAATACAGCACACCAATGTGTCTTGACTCTTTATCCAGTTTGCCAGTCTGTGCCTTTTAATTGGGGCATTTAGCCCATTTACATTTAAGTTTAGTGTTGTTATGTATAAATCTGATCCTGCCATCATGATGCTATTTGGTTATTTTGCACACTAATTGATGTAGTTTCTTCGTAGTGTCATTTGTTATTATATTTTGGTGTGTTTTTGCAGTGGCCAGTACTGGTTTTTCCTTTCTGTAATTAGTGCTTCTTTCAGGAGCTCTTGCAGGGCAGGCCTGGTGGAAAAAAAAAAAAAAAATCCCTCAGCATTTGCTTGTCTATAAAAGATTTTATTTCTCCTTCACTTATGAAGCTTAGTTTGGCTGGATATGAAATTCTGGGTTGAAAATTCTTTTCTTTAAGAATGTTGAATATTGGTCCCCAATCTCTTCTGGCTTGTAGAGTTTCTGCCAAGAGGTCCACTGTTAATCTAATGAGCTTCCCTTTGTAGGTGACCTGCCTTTCTCTCTGGTTACCCTGAACAGTTTTTCCTTCATTTCCACCTTGGAGAATATGATGATTATGTATCTTGTGGTTGATCTAGTGGAGTATCTTAATGATGTTCTCTGTATTTCCTGAATTTGCATGTTGGCCTGTCTTTCTAGGTTGAGGAAGTTCTCCTGGATAATAACCTGAAGTGTGTTTTCCAGCCTGTTTCCATTCTTCCTGTCTCCTTCTTGTACTCCAATCAATCATAGATTCAGTCTTTTTATGAAGTTTCATATTTCTTGGAGGCTTTGTTCATTCCTTTTCATTCTTTTTTCTCTATTCTTGTCTGCATGCCTTATTTCAGTAAGGTGGTCTTCAAACTCTGATTTTTTTTTTTTTTTAACTTGGTCGATTCAGCTGTTGATACTTGTGTATGCTTCATGAAGTTCTCATGCTGTGTTTTTCAGCTCCATCAGGTTGTTTTTTGCTAGCTGCTGCCCCTCCCCCAAGCAGCTCAAATGGCTTAGACAGCAGGCAGCTGCAGCTGGTGCTGGTCGCCCCTCCCTCTGGGAGTTCAGTAGGCTTAAGCAGATTCCAGGTGAGAGGCTGTAAGAATCTGTTTGTTCCAGGGTTGGAACACTAGGCCTCAGTAGCGTGAGTTCGTGAGTGGGATCTTCCAATCTGTGGGTTGCACAGTTCCATGAAAAAAGCACAGTTTTTCATGGAACATAGTGGACTCACTTACCTCCTTCCTTGGCTGGGGGAAAGGGGCATCCCTGCCCTGTGTGGCTTTCAGGTGGGCTGTTGCAACACACTGCTCTTCCTTCTTTCCGTGGGTCATGCCAGCCTTCTACTCAATTTTGGTGAGAGAACCTTGATCCCTTGGTTGCTGGTGAAGGAGTCATATGCTTGTTATGGTATTTTCAATAGGAGACTCGGAGCACTGCTGCTTCTAGGGGACCATTTTATTATTGTAGATTAACCATTTCTTATCAAAACTTGTTGCAAATCTTGTCCCAGTTCCTTTCACTGTGACTGTAATGATTTTTACATACATTTTTAATGAAATAAAATCTATTATACTTGTCTTCTATAGCTCTTTACATTGTTTTGTTTGCTTTTCATTCTTTACACAGCTGCCATAGCTTGCTAAACATGTGATTAGCTGTGACCCAGACTCTCTACCAACACATCAAGATTCATTTGTCATAAACAAAAATATTGCAGGAAAATGTCATCAGTGAACGACTATGTCTCGTCTCTCTCAATAATCCTTAATTACATCATATGTAACCCCTATCGGGCAGTGTTGACCACGTGAATGAATTGTGCTACGGTTTGGAGTGGTTTGCCACTGCCAAAACTCACGTTGAAATGTGATCCTCAATATAGCAGTGTTCAACAGTGGAGTCTACTGGAAGGTGTTTGCTTCATGGGTGAATAGATTAATGCCTCTTGCAGGAGTTAAATGAGTTCTCACTCTCCAGAGAATTAATTAGTTCCTGAGAGAGCAGTGACTCCAACCTCTCCTGCATGTCTCCTTGCACACACCTGCTTCCCTTTCCACTTTCTGCCATAAATTGAAGAAGTATGAAGCCCTCATCAGATGGGCTGCCCAATCTTGGACTTTCCAACTCCAGAATCATGAGCCAAATAAACTTTATTTTTATAAATTGCCTAGTCTCAGGTATTCTGTTATAGCAACACAAAACAGACTAAGACAAATTATACCTCAAGTCTGTATTTTCAGTCCTCTTAAGTCAGCAAACTAACACAGGAACAGAAAACCAAACACCACATGTTCTCATTCATAAGTGGGAGTTTAACAATGAGAACTCATGGACACAGGGAGGGGAATATTACACACTGGTGCCTGCCCAGGTATGGGGGGGTAGGGGAGGGATAGCATTAGGAGAAATACCTAATGTAGATGACGGGTTGATGGGTGCAGCAAACCATCATTGCGCATGTATACCTATGTAACAAACCTGCATGTTCTGCACATATATCCCAGAACTTAAAGTATAATTAAAAAATAAATAAATACATAAAATAAAATAAAAAACACCAAAATTTAAAAAAATTATTTGCTTAATATTTCTATCAACAAATGTTTACTGAGCACCTACTTGAAGTTGGTCAGATTGAAGAGCATCATAGTTGTAACCAAAATTATTCTCTTGAGATTCAATGCCTAAAAAGTATATTTAAGTGATTTCTTACATAGCAAACATCTGGATGAGCTTACTCTTCCACCTCCATTTGTTTGACATTTGAAGTTATCAGGGTCATCAGCAATAAAGGTCAATTAAGGAGTAGGTAAAGGAAGTGAGAAGTAAAGTGTGCGTATTTATTACGCAGGACAAATGAAGCTGCAAAATAAGAAGTGGAGTAAGTTAGTTCCACCCTGGAACTAAAATCTGGAAATAAACTTTCTGAAGCATAATCAGACTTCTGCTCCCAAAGGCAATAATGCCAAGCCCATTTTGATTCATCTCCAAAATAGCCTGTGTTATCCTCTTCCAACAGCATTTCTTTAGAATTAAAATTGTATTTGGATTAGGATTAAAAAGCTAATCAAGGACTTGTTCACTGCAGGACAATTTTTAAATCTTCAAGATCTGGAAGAAAGGCAGCCAAGAACCAAGAAACATAACAGTAGAAGATGTTCTTGTTTTCTGACAAAGAAAAGAAAGATGCTGTTACTAACCTCGCCATATCCTCCACTCCCTAACCCAGCTGATTTCTAATTGTCATCAGTTTGACCATTTTATGGCCTCCTTTACAAGTTTTGTTCAGACTGAAAACAGTATACTACCCTGAGTAAGGAGACAGACTGACTCAGACCCACTCTTCTTTAGTAACCTCAGCCAGTGGCTCTTGGCCTAAAAGTCTCATGACACTTTTTCTCTCCCAAATAGATATGAGCTTTTACTTTCCCAAATCATCATTCTTTGCACATGCTGGTAAGTGCACGTTGTATGACCCTCAGTGTATACAGTCATGCCTTGCTTAATGATGCAGATACATTCAGATAAATGTGTTCTTGGGCAATTTCGTCATCATGCACATGTCATAGAGTGTACTTACACAAACCTAAGATAGTATAGCCTACTACACACCTAGGCTATACAGTATAGCCTGTTGCTCCTATGCTACAAAATTGTACAGCATTGTGGTACTGTACTGAATACTATAGGTAATTATAATACAATGATATTTGTGTATCAAGACTTATCTAAACACTTCAAAATGTACAATCAAAGTATACTATTATAATCATATGAGACCACCATCATATATGTGGTGTGGCATTGACCAAACGTTGTTATCCAGTGTATGACTATACTTCCAACCATTGCATTCATTTGCAGACTCTTTGTATGCCACTCCTCTCCCTCCCCAACAGATTGTATAGATACATCTACTCCTTGTTTCCTTCTGTGGCTGCTGAACAAAGTGCTTGCAGAATTGAAGTGAGACTGGCAGACTCTCTTTCTTATCCTCTATCTCTCCACCTCTTCTCATTTCCCCAGTTCTTTCAAGCCTGAAAATTAAATTGATGAGAAATATAATTGGCTGAATATGTGTGTCCCCATAAATTCACCTGTTAAAATTTAATCACCAATGTGATGATATTAGGATGTGGAATATTTGGGAGGTGATTAGGTTATGAGGGTGGTGCCCTCGTGAACGGAATTACTGTCCTTATAAAAGGGATCTCAGAGAGCTCCTTCACCCCTTGCACCATGTGAGGACATAGGGAGAAGACCACCATCTGTGAGTTATGAAGTGGGCCCTCACAGACACCAAATCTGCTAGTACCTTGATTTTGGACTTCCCAACCTCCAGAACTGTGAGAAATAAATTTTTGTTATTCATAAGCCATCCAGTCTATGGAATTCTGTTATAGCAGCCCAAACAGACTAAGACAAGGAAAAATAAAACACTGCTTACAGAGGGAAAATAAACAAGGTCTGATTTTTCTCCAGACCTGCCTGGATCATAATCCAGGATGTGCACTTTCAACAGAAGAAAAGTGAAAATTTTTACCGGGCAAGCCGCACATTACCCTGCAGGGTGGTCTGATACTTCTCTACTTTACAGACCACAGTGCACTAGGACTACATCTACAGATTGCTGCATACTTTACTTAGAATGGGTCAAAAGTCTCCCTTCTGAGTGATACTCCCTTCTGAATGTTCTGAACATTGGAATTCATAGGGCTCTCTCCTTTCTTTCTTGCCAAGATTATTCAGATTGAGTGAGACCATCACTGGCTGACTGTTGGCCAGACAAAACATGTATTCAAACAGACAAATTATCTGACCATTATTAAATAACAGAATTCCTTAAATTCTACAGTTTAGCTATCACAACAACTAAAAAATGTTTGGCCCTTGCTATATGCTTGGCTCTGTGCTAATCACAAGGAATATAAAAGCAAATAAAATATACCCTTATCCATACCCTTGAGGAACTCTCAGTCTAGTGGGAGAGAGAGACAAGTTAACAAATATTCCAATACCGTGCAATACATACTATAAAAGAACAAAGAAAAAGTGCCAGTGAAACACTAACTACAAAATCATCTTGTTGAAACATTAAATAGTAAGTGATCAATTTTACCTGGGATGCCAACATGTATTCACTGAGTACCTCCTGTGATCCAGTTACAAGGGAATGATGGGAAGAACTAACTATTGTTCAGAAATCAAGGAGGGGCTTTTAGAGGAAATGAAATTACAACGAAGATATGAGAGGTGAGCCAGGAAAGAAATTAGAAAAGGGGGATCCTGGCAGAGAGACAGCATGAGTGAAGACCTTCAGATGAGATGTAAGTGTTTACAGAAGCCTGTATAGCTTGAGCATAGGAAACTAAGTTGGGCGTCCCAAGAGTTGGAAATTTAGAGGCTGGGACCAGACAACTCAAGGTCTGGTAGGCCAGCTAAAGAGATTATATTTTTGTCTAAGTGCACTGGGAGGCCATTAAAGAGTATAAATTGGTAGCTAAATTTCTCCCAAATAACTCCAAGTCCTTCTTACATGTTTACATGAGCATGGTACAGTACTATACAGATAAACACTATTTGATCCTCTGGTGCAAGACCCAACCTCTTTGTAACATTCTCCTCTTCTGAATGAACTCCTGCACTCATTTTCAGTGATTACATCTCCTTATTGATGATTTAATTGTCTCCTGTCTCCCCTCTCTGACTGCCCCCATATAACTTACATCTAGTACCTGTGTCCCCAGAATGCCCTTCAGTCAGGCTGATCTGTAGTCTTCTTACTTCTTAGGATGTTTTCTCCCCTCTAGCTTCCTGTAGCACCAATCCCTTCAACCTCCTTCCCTTCCTTCAGATTCTTACTTCCACCTCTTTGACTCTCCCTAGCTCCTCTCTTCTATGATTTGGTGTGTACTGTGTTTGTGGGCGAAGTGGGCAGAAAGGATCAGATTCATTGAATCTGATAATGATAATAAATTGTTTGTAGTCTTTTTCTTCGCTTGTGTCTTCTATCTTGACTGAAAATATGAAATATTTGCATTATTGTAGAATGTATTTCACAACTTATACACTCACTCCCCGTTTGGCATTTTTAGAGCATTTCTAATAGGTATTTTTCCTGCAGAAAAGTGTGGTAGAGACACCTAGTGAACATTCACATCTGGTTTTTCTCTCCTTCTGGGCACATGAAAAGGTAAGACTCCCTTTCTCTTTGCACTGAGGCAGGGCCATGTCACTAGCCGAAGGGCTGTAATGCCAAAGTGACATGTGTCACTTCTGAGCCAATGCATTCAAGTACAACACCAGACTCTCCAGAGCCCTGGTCCCCCGCTGAACCAACCGAGGAGGTCCCACACTGCAGATGGTGCATCAGAGTTGCTACATAGAGGAAAGTTGCTGAGTTACCTTGACCTTCAGTGAACTAGAATTTGGTGTTAGCATTTTTGTGACATCTGTTATCATAGCATATCAAAGCATATTCTGATATTCTCACTAATACAGAAAGGTCGTGAGAATTGGTCAGACTGCTTTCCCACGTTGTACTTATTTCCTTGCAAGCATTCTCATTGTCTTCATAGGTGTGTTTTATTGTCTATATTTGATAGGAAGTTTGTTTGTGATTATTCTTTTTAATTAATTCTCCCTTTGCCTCTAACCAATGTTCTTGTAGTAAATAATTATATTCACTTCACTGAGTTAATGTAACAAAAAGCATAGGCTAAATAATCAAAATTTATTTCACTCTCCCCTTTCTTTTCTTCTTTCCATTTATCCTTCCTTCCTCGCTACCTTTTCTTCCTACTTCTTGTTTTTCTTTCTTTCTTTTATCCATTTCTCCCCCTCTGTCCTTTTCACCTTCTACAATGTCTGCTCAGTAAATACTGGCTACCTATTAATTGAATTGTTTAATCCCCAAAGTGCTAAGTACTATGCCCTTCCCCTTATCTCCCCCTCTCTTCTTGCTTTCACCTCTCCTCCCACCTTGGGATGCCTATTCTGGTTTAGAATAGCACTCTTTGTTTTTGTTGTGGTTTTTTTTTCTCCTTTGACATGGTTCCAGGACTCAACCTGACAGTTTGAGGGAATCTTAAGAATGAGGGCTTCCACTTCCTCTTTGGGTTTCTAGGCTGCATAGTGCAACCTAATCTCCCCAAAACTTCCTTATACTCTTTTCTATGAAAGTTATACTATTACAATAATCAGAAATAGTAAATAGATCACAAAAGTCTTTGACAAGGAGAAGTCACAGAATTTAAAGTTCTGTCACATAGATCTTTAGACTCATAATTCCAACCTAAATTTCTACTTTCTTCTCTAAAGTGATAAATGATCTAAAGAAAATTTCAAAGTACACTGAAAGTGATAAAGGATAAGTAATTCTTGAGCTAGCAAATTTTGCTGGCACTGTGTAGTAGTGTTTACACACATATAAGCAGCTGGAATTGGGCAATGATGTTCACTTACTTACTTACACAACTCTGGTCACTACTCCTGAGGTCCTCCTTTATCCCTAAATGCATCCAGTTTCTGTCCTTTCATTTGGTCCCTGGTTTTCAGCCTAGACTCAACTCAACTATTATCCTTATCCATAGATGGTGCTTCTTGATTTTACTCTTCAAGAGGGCTCCTACAAAGTCCTCTGTCTGGCATCTCTGTGTTTAGACATTTCCTTTGGCTTTATTCATTCTAGGTCAACCCTCAGAAACCCACCTCAGTTCTAACCTTAGCAGTCCAAGACGGACTTGGGCACATATGAACAACATAGAACTCAAAACATTTTAAAAGTGAACATGAAGCGTTTAATCAAAAGGCCATGTTGTGCTACTTTCCAAGTCAGTTGTTAAACATGGACATTATTTAAAAATAAACTGGCTGGGTGCAGTGGCTCATACCTGTTATCCCAACACTTTGCAGACCAAGGCAGACAGATTTCTTGAGCCCAGGAGTTCCAGACCAGCCTGGGCAACATCATGAAACCCTGTGTCTACAAAAGAAAATACAAAAACTAGACAGGCATGGTGGTGCACACCTGTACTCCCAGCTACTCAGGAGGCTGAGGCAGGAGGATCACTTGAGCCTGGGAGGTTGAGGCTGCAGTGAGCTATGATCATGCTACTGCAATCCAGCCTAGGCAACACAGCAAGGCCATGTCTCAAAATAAATAAATAAATAAATAAATAAACAAATAAACAAACCAACTGTTTAAACTTTTAACTAAGCTATGTTAAAATAAAGAGAATATATATGCAAAACTAATCACGTCTTAATTATTTTACCAGGTTTTTACTATTTTTTATTCTTTTGGGGTTACTTGCATCGAATGTATCTGTATAATGGGAATATTATATAATGGTGTACTACTGTGCCATCTTCCCAACTTTGAGTTCAATGACATTAGCCACTGTGAGAGTATTTAGACTAAGGAAATCAACAAATAGTACAAATCAGGGTGTTTTCCTTCACACATCCAGCTGGTCAACACTTAGCAGCAAGGGTGGCAGTTTCTCTTGGATGTGGTTAATGAAGACAAAACTGTAAAGTAGGGGAATTATTCATGGTTGCTTCCCCAGAATGTACTCCCATACTGTTCCTTTCCTTAACAGAACACTAAATCACATCACCCAGCCACATAGTCTGCATGATACCTTGCCTTCAGCTTCAAGCTTATTGTCTTAAGCAAAGTGTTGTAATCCCAAACCTCACTACAGGAAGCCTGGTTTGAAGACATATTCATGATCCAAATCAGGCCAACTATGACTACTAGAGCTGATTTGAGGGAGCTGCATTTGAGCTACCAGGAAATCCAATCTGTCATTCCTGTTACATATGAATAAAGAAGCACATAGCCCTGGAAGACACTGGTAATCATCTTAGAACACAACCAAAAGACTGCCCATGCATCAATATAAGCCGAGGACATAGAACCAAGAAATAGTGAGAGAAAAACTAGGTTGGATCAAGCCTTCTCTGAATATCTAATCTAAGGCTTTCTGTAAGTTAATGCCCTTAGTTAAACTGAGGTGGACTTTTAGTTATTTGTACCAAAATGATTCCTTTCTAATACACAACATGGAGTGTGTATCTTTAGATGAGGTCATTGCAGGAAGAAAGTAAACACTCTTTACCCTTCCTGTGATAACTTTATGTGAGCATATGCCCTACTCTCCCACCAGGGAGCAAGCTCTTTGTAGGCTTAAACTTCTTATTGCACATCTTTGTGTCTGTGGTTACTTTAACACTGCACCCTGCAAGTGCAGAGCAGGTAGTAAGTGCTTAATATAGGTTTGCTTAATTGAATTTGTTAGTAAGTCAGAGAGAGATTGTGCAAGAAATGGAATGAATCAGAGTAAATTCCTCTTCTCTTCTTCGGCCAAGCAGCCAATATGAACCCATCTGTTGTCATTTCTGAATGTCCCAGAGAAAAAGGAATGAAGCAATGTAGCTCTTGAGTCCAACAATTCAGTCTTTCGACTGAAGGAAGTTAGTTTTCTTCAGGGATAGAGTGAAATAGGCCCTGGTCTTCCACTTGGCATAAATATTAGGAAAACTCCTTTGGTCAATGTTTTCATGATGCTAAATATCTAGATAAGAATGAAAATGTGCAGTCAATATGCTTCAGAAACTCTATGCATGTGATACCACATCAGCAAAATGTCAAGTTACTTAACCAGACTGCTCATTTTCTCTGCAGGAGTCTGGGTTGCTTATATCCATGAAAGTGATGACTATGAGTATAACAGTCCCAGAACAGTGTGGCACTGTGAGTCTGAATGAAGCCAGTCCCTTATTACTTGGGGAGGGAGGTAGGTATGGAACAATGGCAAGTCAACATGAACGTTTCAGTTACATTTCAAGGAAGAAAGAGAAAATACCTGTAGAAACAGGACCGCTGCCTGCTTCTGCTTTCCCACGCTTCCTCTGTTTCCTTTCTTCAACAGCCCTATTGATGTCCAACATACATCTTATTTATTTACATATTTCTCTTTTTTTGAGAAAAAGTCTCACTCTGTCACCCAGGTTGGAGTGCAGCGGTGCGATCTAGGCTCACAGCAACCTCCCTCTCCTGGGTTCAAGCAATTCTCCTGTCTCAGCTACCTGAGTAACTGGGATTACAGGCATGCACCACCATGTTCAGCTAATTTTTTTTGTATTTTTAGTAAAAATGGAGTTTCACCATGTTGGTCAGGCTGGTCTCGAACTTCTGACCTCAAGTGATCCACCCATCTCTGTCTCCCAAAGTGCTGGAATTACAGGCGTGAGCCACCATGCCCAACCTATTTTCACAAATTTAAGTTTTCTATTTCCCGGAATGTAAGCACCAGGAAGGCAAGGATTTGTCTTTATTTTTGTTCACGGCTGTATTCCCAGTACCTAAAATAGATTTTTGCACATAGTAAATGCTCAAGAAATATTCATTAAACAAATGAATGACCTTTAGGATGACCATTTGCCAATCAGTTCATAAATTAGAAATTAAAATGGCCAGGTTAAAAAAAATTGGTTTTATTCCCCCAAGTTAAATTAAAAGACCTTGTGACAATTAGTTCTGGCTCAACTGTAGTCTAACTGTGTGACTATAACCAATTCACTTAACATTTTGCTCCTTCATTTCTCCATCTGGAAAATGGGCATAATAGTACCAGAAACATTCTTCAAAAGCTTTCAAGAATCTCAAAAGAGGCAACAACTATAAAAGTATTAGGTTCAAGATTCAATGCAGATGCTTAGCATTGTTTCATAAAATTAAATAAGGATCTCATTGTCTTTTAACTTACTAAGCTGGCAAAATTTCATTTTTCAGCTTCTGTTCTTATACATACTAATGACTATACATTAAACAACTTTCTGTAAACCAATCATTTTCAAACAAAACTGTAATTTCTGACATTTTAAATTTGCCTTCAAAGTCACAAACTTTTAAAGATAAAAATAGATATACTCAAAAAATCCAACCTAACTCATATTTCTTGAGACACGTGAAATGGCATTTTTCCAGGGTAATCATTCTTTCCCCCTCCCAGTATGTCAATAACAAACCGGGTTTTTTTTGTGGTAGAAATTCCATTTATTCTCTTCTCATTTTCTCTTTTGAGCTGAATTCTATTGTAGAGTCTTCCCTTTCAATCTTTAAAAAGTGACCCTGTACCTTTAATAGCGGAGACCTGGTGAGAGGTTTCTTTCCAAACTTGTTCCCTGGCTTCCAAGTGACGAAACCAGCTGTAATTTGAGAGCAGAGAGATCCTCAGGATATCTTTAGCCAAAGGAAAAGCTCCGCATTCCCACCCAGTCCAGAAATTGAAATACTATTGGGGGCAAGAGCCTTTCTCTCCAGCTACACACTCCATCTCCCGGGAGCAAGGGGAAACTCCGAGAGGAGCGCTACAGAGCCAGCATCTTGCCAGTGCCCCGGAGGAGGGGTTCCCCGCTACGCCTGTGCCGGAGGAGTTCCAGCCACCGAGCGAGGGGCGCAAGGGTGGGTGCATCCTGCGCTGTGGCGGCCGCGCTACGCGAACGCTGGTGTGCAGAGCCACATGAAGCCTGCTGGGGACTGGGGGCCAGGGAGCTGCAAGCCGGCTGGGACTGAGGCGGACGCTGTCTCAGGGAGACGCTGACTCGCAAAGACACTCCCTTCCTTGTGCCTGGGTGAAAAGTCTCCTCCTGGGGTCTCTGGCCATCCTGAATATCCAGAATGGTGTTTCTGAAGTTCCTCTGCATGAGTTTCTTCTGCCACCTGTGTCAAGGCTATTTCGATGGCCCCCTCTACCCAGAGATGTCCAATGGCACTCTGCACCACTACTTCGTGCCCGATGGGGACTATGAGGAGAACGATGACCCCGAGAAGTGCCAGCTGCTCTTCAGGGTGAGTGACCACAGGCGCTGCTCCCAGGGGGAGGGGAGCCAGGCCGGCAACCTGCTGAGCCTCACCCTGCGGGAGGAGTTCACCGTGCTGGGCCGCCAGGTGGAGGATGCTGGGCGCGTGCTGGAGGGCATCAGCAAAAGCATCTCCTACGACCTAGACGGGGAAGAGAGCTATGGCAAGTACCTGCGGCGGGAGTCCCACCAGATCGGGGATGCCTACTCCAACTCGGACAAATCCCTCACTGAGCTGGAGAGCAAGTTCAAGCAGGGCCAGGAACAGGACAGCCGGCAGGAGAGCAGGCTCAACGAGGACTTTCTGGGAATGCTGGTCCACACCAGGTCCCTGCTGAAGGAGACACTGGACATCTCTGTGGGGCTCAGGGACAAATACGAGCTGCTGGCTCTCACCATTAGGAGCCATGGGACCCGACTGGGCCGGCTGAAAAATGATTATCTTAAAGTATAGGTGGAAGGGTACAAATGCTGGAGAGAGGGAATCAAATCAGTCCCGCTTTGGAGGGTGGGGGACAGAAAGATGGGGCTACATTTCCCCCATACCTACTATTTTTTTATATCTAGATTTGCACTTTGAGAACAAATCTGAGGTCATCTTTAAAAAGAGAAAAATTGGAGACGAGTGATTTTGTTTTAGTTTTGTTTTTGTACATTATTTATGTGATTGTTACGGAATTGTCACCTGGAAAGAACAATTTTAAGCAATGTCATTTCTAGATGGCTTTCTAATTCTGCAGAGATACCTGTTTCAGCCACATCTAAAAGAGCACAGTTGTATGTGGTGGGGAATTAAACTTCCCCATCCTGCAGATGATGTGGAAATACCCAAACATAATAGTGAGTAGCTCCTTTTAGCCTCTAGCCTTCACTCCTGGGCTCCAAAAGCTATCTGAGTTGCTTGTTTTTCAAATGAGGTTCAAGGTGCTGCTTTGCATGCCTGCCAACCCATGGAAGTTGTTTGTTACTTCTTTTCTCTCTTATTTATTAACCATGGTCTGAGAGCTGTTTTTGTTTTTTGTAACAGTATTGCCACAAAACTATAGGCAAATCGCGTTTGCAGGGAGATTTCTGGTGCCTCTGTGGGTGTGTGTAAGTTAAAGTGGTCACATTTAAGAAGGCCAAGCTTTGTAGTGGTTGCACATCACACTGATATGCGGATTTGCTCTTTCTCATTGTATGTCTATGCTTTGTCATCAGTGCTATAGTAAATTACAAAGAAGTAGTCAGATTGTTTGAACATACCCCAAATGCCTATGATTTAGGTTACCAATGTATTCTTTCTCATTTGGGGTTTTGCTTCTGTTTGTTTATTGGAAACTTGTACTTCAAGTAGGGGGAATTCTAATTCTAATAACTCCTTAGCTAAGTTTTATTATTCAGGCAATAAACATGTTTTCATATAATACTGGCTTACTTTGTAATTTACATCTGTAGCTTCCATATTTCAAAAAGGGGCCAATGAAAAAGGAGAGAGATTTAAGCCAGTAAACTGGATTTAAGCCAGTTTACTTAGAGTATATGATAAAGAAGGAAGGGGAATGGCTACATATTTGGCAATTCTCTCCATAGTCACCCTAACGTCCTCACAAGAAAACAAAAGTCTAGCCATTGCCAGAATTTTAAATTTGACCCCTATAGGTCTGCTTAAAGACTCAAATTTTCTGCAGTTTTTCTCACAAACTCAATTGGAAAAGTTTCTGACAAGGCTCATACCCTATACCCTTATGCAGAGCAAGCATTCCATCCTAAGTTATAAACTACAATGATGTTTAATTTTGAAGCCAGTTCTACATTATTTAATTAATGGCTTTAAAAGGTGGAGATGCACTTTATTTAGTATCTTTCCCTAGCCAATTCTTACTCTCCCCTTAAATATGCTTTCTTGTTGCATATATGCACAGATGCACACACACACACACACAAATAAATAATGTTCATATTCTTCTGTTCAACACTTATTTTCTCCTCTCCCTTGAATAAGAAAACAAGTTTTCCATTCCTATGAACTGTCTAATATCTTTCTATTACAGTAGGGGAAACTGAGGCTGGGAAAGGCTAAGTGACTTATCTTCCATCAGTTATAACAGCCCCTAGTCTCTTAAATTTAAGTACAAGACTTGCCCGAACTAATTTTTTTTTAAGGATACTGAGAAATGAGAGAGAGTGGTCGAATGCCTGAAATTTTGCTTAACTTACTGTACTTAAAATAACTTATAACTTCTTTTTGTTACTCAGGGCCCCATTTTTGTTGCTTTTTAGACCTGTGTGTAGAAAGAAGATTAATGATCACTTAAAATAGTTTCCTTCTTTATTCTTAAAAAAATGAGGAAAAAATAACAGTGGCAAATAAAATCGTATTTGGTACTAAAATGTTTGTAGTTTGAAGTTACAATCATTAATGCCTCAAAACATTTATATCACTCACTTCACCGTAATTATTTGGTAATTCACAGACTTACCAAATGTCATCTCGTTGATTTTCCCAGCTATAATGGGAGGATATTGGACATGTGATAGTGATGGAAAACTGTTTTCCCTGTGCATGCTAATTTCAATCTATTGGTAATGCTTCCATACAATGTTATGTTAAGAAGGATTCAAAAGACACAGAAGTGAAGAGTGTCATCCCTAATTAGAGATATCTTCCATGGGTGCAAGAAAGGGAATGGTAACACATCTGCCATAAATTTGAAAACCCTTAAATAGATTATGTATGAGGTTCTTTCCCGTGCTAACATTCTATGATTCCTACAAAACCAGAACAAAATTACCTGGCATCCAATCACTCCACTCAAGCCTAGATGTACAGCCAGTAATCCCACAGAGTCTTATGTAAATGGCCTCAGAGGGCAAATGGGAATTTCTAGGTGGGGAGAGGAAACAACTCTGAACTGCCAGCCCAGAGAATAACATCACAAGGCTGTTCCAAACCTTCTTAGGGTGAGGAGCCAGACCTACTCACATCTTTCCTCCCCACTTCCTCATGATTCTTATTAGACCTTGTTATTCATGCAGTGACAAATTCTCTTTTCAAGCAGTGGTTCTTTTTATTTCTTAGACCATGGACTATTTTGAGAATCGAAAGAAAACTACACACTCTCTTCTCTGCAAAATCTACTTGCAAACGAATCTATACAAGTTAGGATATTAATTATTTTTATATTTGTTGACCACTTTATTTGTGCCAGGCACTGAGCTGGGTTGTTGGTCATTCTGGGATGTTACAAAGCCTTGGGGCTTCATCTGTAAACCAAGAAATTTAAAAAGCCTCTTAGAGTTTTATTTGAAACAGGAGGCATTTATTATTATTGTTGTTGTTGTTGTTGTTAAGTATAGTAACAATTAAAAAACAGCTAACTTTTCTGAAAACTCAGTATTATTGGTAAGGCCCTGTGCTAAGAACTTTGCCTGAGTCATTTCTCTTAATTCTAACAACAAACTGCATGAGGAAAGCATTTTATAAAATGAAGTAGGCTGGGCGCGGTGGCTCAAGCCTGTAATCCCAGCACTTTGGGAGGCCGAGACGGGCGGATCACGAGGTCAGGAGATTGAGACCATCCTGGCTAACACAGTGAAACCCCGTCTCTACTAAAAAAAAAAAAAAAAAAAAAAAAAAATACAAAAAACCAGCCGGTCGAGGTGGTGGGCGCCTGTAGTCCCAGCTACTCGGGAGGCTGAGGCAGGAGAATGGCGTGAACCTGGGAGGCGGTGCTTGCAGTGAGCTGAGATCCGGCCACTGCACTCCAGCCTGGGCGACAGAGCGAGACTCCATCTCAAAAAATAGATGAATAAATAAATAAATAAATAAACAAATAAATAAAATGAAGTAATACATGTTAAGCACTTAGAATCGTACCTGAGACATAGTGAATCCTCAATAAAATTTACTTGCTGTTATTACTGTTTTTATTATTATCATTACTTTTATAGCTGAGGCCTAGAAAGCCTAGGTACTATTTTCAAGACTAAAACTGTGTAATATCTTATATACCTTACTATGATCTCGGTCTTAACTGATGATTCTCTAATGAGCTATACAAGCAAATAAAAGAAGAATGTGGAGGATAGGGGATTAAAGGGGCCTCCAGTTACCACTTTAAATGTCCTCTGCAGTTCAGATTCTTGATAATGTCTGGAAGTCAGAAGCTGGTTGGCTTCCCTGTTTATAGAATTACTCATTAATACTTTCTCTGGGAGATGCATTGTACAGTACCACTAATTCTTCTCTCGGTCGAACCACATGAAAACATCTATATAACTATTTTGAAGTGTTCTACAGGTATCTATCTGGAGGCTGTTGATGAAAGACACCAGGCTACTTTAGCCTCTGCTATCACCAAAGCCAGGCTCATAGGAGTGGTCAGAAGCTGTAAGAAGCCAGCAGGTGTGTTATGCACAGCAGTACCAAGAAGCTGTCCAATAGTTCACACACGTTTCATTGCCTTTTAAACTCTCATTTACAACTCTGCTAAGGAAATGGGCTCAAAACTTCCCGGGAGGAGCCTTGAAACTTAGATTATAAACTATTTTAGTAAGTTATAAAAATGTCCATGAAACCCACTAATGATATGAAATCATACTAAGGGGCAGTGTGGTCAAATTTCTGATGTATTTTTCAGAGGAGGATTATTAAATTATTTTTTATATGGAATGTAATACTAAATTTCATGTAAAATTGGGATGTAGCATTTTATATGGAATAATAATATTGGATAGAAAATAGAAATGCTAAATATGGTTTATGAATATTTTAATATAAAAGAGAAAACAATTGGAGACGTAAGAAGATTTGGTTTCAAATAGAACACAAAAAAACTGCAACAATAACTAACTAGTATAGAAAATGGGATTCTTTCAATCATACTAGTGATTGTGGAATTAAAATGGTCCTTAGAAATACTATTTCTAAAGTCAGGATCTCGATGGATATGTCATTCATTAAATATTTTAAGATGCCACTATATGAGGTACCCAGGATAATAATAGTTTGTAAATATATGAGGAAACTGACACCTAAACAAAGAATTCAAGTACAGCAATGTGGGAGATTGGAGTATGTACAAGGTTCTAAGGGAGCTCAGCAAGAATTTAAATTAGAATTGTCTGGAAAATGTAGAGTAGCGTATCTTAGTCTCATCTGTGCTGCCATAACAGAATGTCTGAGACTGGGTAATTTATAATGAACAGAAATGTATTAGCTAACAATTCTGAAGACTGGGAAGTCCAAATCAAGGTATCAGCATCTTGTGAGAGCCTTCTTGTTATGTCATAACATGGTGGAAAGAAAGAAGGCTAGAGAGAACAAGAGAGGGCCAAACTCATTCTTTTACACTGGCACCAACCACACCCATGAGCATGGAGCCCTCATGGCTTAATAACGTCATTAAGGTCCCGCATCTTAATACTGCTACAATGGCAATTAAATTTCAACACGAGTTTTGGAAGTCCCAAATATTCAAACCTTAGTGCAGTGCAAATAAAACAAAGATTTGGCATAAGCATACATTCAAGACATGCAGGATTTTTATTCTTGTTGCTAGTGTTATTGTTGTTTAGCCTTTTTAATAACAATTTCTGATCACAAAAGTCATTATCAGCCAGGTGTGATGGCTCAAGTCTGTAATCCCAGCACTTTGGGAGGCCGGAGTGGGTGGATCACAAGGTCAGGAGTTCAAGACCAGCCCGGCCATCATGGCAAAACCTTGAACCTACTAAAAATACAAAAATTATCCAGGCACAGTGTCAGGTGCCTGTAATTCCAGCTACTTGGGAGGCTGAGGCAGGAGAATCACTTGAATCCAGGAGACAGAGTTTGCCAGGAGGCAGAGATCATGCCACTGCACTGTAACCTGGGCAACAGAGCAAAACTCTGTCTCAAAAAAAAAAAAAAAGTGATTATCTGCTGAATGTTAATAATATAGAAAACACAGTAGCACAAGAAAAACAAAATTGTTCATATTCTGAAACTCCTTCTGCCATATACTCACTATTTGCATTTTGGTATACTTCTTTCCATACTTTTCATGCATATCTATGTATATATTTTCTCTTTAGAAAAAGTATTATAATAAATATATTGTTTTGTGCCAATGTTTATTTCAGGTGTTAAGAATATTTAATTGCCTCAATGTTTTTTAAATGCTTAGATCTATCCCCAATGTTTCAGGATGCAGAGGTTCTAGGTTCTAGATCTTCCATCACAATGTATTAGCTGTGTAACTTTGAATGAGTCCCTGAAATGTTCTGAAAGTCAGTCATTTTGTTTACAAAATGAAGATAATTATACCTAGTGTTTATTAAACAGGCACTGCTCAAAGTGTTTTCCACATATTATTTTATATAATCTGGTTAGAATTATATTCTAGGTTGATGTTACATTTCATAAATCTTTCAGATAAAGAAACTAAGACACAAAGAGCTTAAGTGTTTAAAAGTTACCTCCTGCAGGCAGTTAAAGAGCTATGTTTCCTGAACTAGCTAGACAGGAATGGAGTCAATATTCAAACACAGTCTGACTACCCTGCTTTCCCGATAGTCCCTGAAGGATGTTTTCCCTTTCTGAAGGCAGTAGACTGGACACATAATTTGCAAACTGTCTTCCTATTCTAGGATCTATGATAAATGGCGTCTGAAATGAATATTTCCCTTATATGATCTTCTTAATTGGAAAAATTCAAAACCACATTTTCCTGAAGAAACTTTTTCTTTCTCTGTTTGAATTTATGTTGGGTAAAATATAAATTCCTGATACCTGCATGTGTCACTCCGTGATCCTTTGCCTAAGAGCAACTGGCTTCTTTTACATTTTCCAGGCCCTTTCACATGCATTATCACATTGACTATAACAATTTTTTATAGATGCTGAACTGGCATAGACAGCTTATGGCATTCACTATTTGGCAGGCTGCAGTCCAGTGTTCACAGCTAGCAAGTTCTTCTGTCATTCTGTTATGCTTTATATCTGTATCCAGATATAAAACAATTTCTTAGGCCGGGCATGGTGACTCATGCCTGTAATCCCAGCACTTTGGGAGGCTGAGGTGGGCAGATCACTTGAGGTCAGGAGTTCGAGGCCATGCCTGGCCAACATGGCAAAACCCCATCTCTACAAAAAATACAAAAATTAGCTGGGTGTGGTGGTACAAGCCTATAATCCCAGTTACTTGGGAAAGGCTGAGGCATGAGAATCGCTTTAATTCAGGAGGCAGAGATTGCATGAGCCGAGATTGTGCCACTGCACTCCAGCCTGCGCAACAGAGTGAGACTCTGTCTTAAAAAAAAAAAAAGGTTTCTTGTACATACAGGTCTCTGAAACTAAAAAGTACATACTATTGGGAAGTGCTATGTACTATTTTAGATAAGAAGGTTTAAAAAGACCCCTCTAAGTAGGAGATATCTGAATTAAACCTTAAATCTTAGGTAGAAGCCAAGAATGTGAATGTCAGAGGAAAAACTGTTCCTGGTAACAAAACAGCAACTACAAAGTCCTTCAAGCAGACACAACTTTATATGCATGAGAAAAAGAGGGAAAAAAATAGTGGAATTATAGCAGAATGAATCAGAGAAAGAATAAAAGAATTTGGGTTAAGAGAACAACTGGGGTTTGGTAACAGACGAAGTGGATGACCATAATAATAAGTTTGGATATTATTCTGATTTCAATGGAAAGGCACTGGGGTGTCTAAGCAAAGAAGTATTACTTGATTTACACAAAAAGACCACTATGGAAGATTAGTCTACAGGGAGGCAAAAGTGGAAGCAGGAAGGCCACTTGGTCAGGTAGCTCCTAAGATACGCCAATTATAGATAATGGAGGCATGGTCTAAGGTGGTAGTGGTGAAAATGGCAGAAACTGGTGTTTATCTTATACAGATATGTCCTACTATGGCTTTTTCCCAAAAAATCTGTGACATTCTTCCCAACCTGCTCCTACATTGATCCAATTTTTCCACTCTAATTCCACTTATCCCCTTTTGGGTTTGATGTTAGCATTGCCTCCCTCTGATTCTTGACCACCTTCCTCTCCTGACTCTCAAAGAAATGTATGAATGGGATTTAGTTTCTCCTCCCAACTACATCAGGTAATATATGGATTCCAGATGACCTCTCTGACTCTAAGTCCCAACCCTGCCTACCAGCCCAAGCCCTGTTTACCCTATTTATGGACTAGAATAGACAGATCTATAAAGGTAAATATTCAACCACACACATGCCTCACATATTTTATAATTACATATAAACATTGCATTAGAGTTTAGACATCTTCCCTTTATCAATGATCTCTTGTCATCACTGCATCTATACTTATTTTGCATTTTTCTTCACAAGAGCTATATCTAAATATAAAAAATATAAGCTATACCTAAATATAAAAATGCTCTCTTGAGGATTTCCAATGTCTTCAGTATTCTACATTGCCTTGAATTTAGAAGGTCATGCAACATTCTGTTTTGACTCTAGTAAGCATTTACTTTGATGACTTGTATATTTTACTATTTCCTCCTTTTGCTTTTCCATGAAATACAGGAGATATTTTGTATGTCAACAGCTTGCTGTTTACTGAAAGGACCCTGACAGCTATGATTAATGAGGTAAAGTCTCCATGATCCAGGGTTGGCAGTAATGGCTTGCATTTTCCAGTTGTGAAAAGTTTCCTCCTGCAGGCAGTTAAAGAAATGTGTTTCCTGAATGTCTTCTCTCAGTTTGATCTTTTCCCAACTCTCATCCCAAGACCAAGCAAACGGGTATGCTCCACTCAACTTTCAAAATGTAAGCTTTGCTGGCAGTTCCACGAATTGACCACTAACAATTTCCACCAGATGCTACTATAGATTAAATTATAAACAGTGGAAAACCTAGTTAGTAAGTTTGCATTGCTCTGAGTTATATTTTTGCCTACCCTTCAAACATCCATTTTCTCCTGCCCCAGTTCCCTTCTCTCCTGTTCTCTCCTTCTTTTTTCTCTTTCCCTCTTTGCCTCCAGACAGTATAGATTTCACTTTTAGAAGCTTAAGAAGTAAAGGCAGAAACTGATTCACATTGTGCCTTTGCAACATATTAGCTGAGGAATCTGGGCAAATTGTCCAACCTTTTAGAACCTTGGTTTCCTCCACATACAGTGGGGAATATGACACATGCATTGCAGGGTTCTTGTAAGGATTTGATAAGCCAATGTATGGAAGGAGCTAAACATAAGACTGAGAAATAATGTCACTATTTTCACACAATCTGGTAACCTATAGTTCACTGAGGATTCTCTTTTAAGAAAGGATACCTTATATGTTCTTTAGTTGAACAGGTTGTGTTTCAAATAAGACTTTGGGATTCTATGTATTTTCTGTGAGCCAGTCTTGACCTCCTCTTCCTGGCAGGCTCCTCAGAAGCCAAATATGTGTTTGTTCTCATTCATATATGAGAGGTTCCTATACATATGTTTACACCGCAAACACCCCCTCCCCATTTGTTCCAAGAAAATGAATGCTGCAGCAGGAGATAACAGAAAATTTTCTTACCCTTTATTTCCAAATGTTAACAGGACCTCTACTTTATGTCTTGTGCATGGGGGTGATGCACACAAAAGTAACTTGGGAATTTCAGGATATAGACAGCAACAATGAGAGAACTCTTAAAACTTGGCAATAGGCCACCTAGTTAGAGAAAATAAGAATATTAATTTCTAGTATTTACTGAGCCATTAACTATATATTAAATACTTGGTAGCCTGGAAAATTCTGGTTTTTAGGCCTACAAGACTGAAGGCTACATCCCAAGTGATCTCAGTATGGAAAACCTTAGGGTGACAGCACACACTTCCTTCTATAACCCCAGACTCTAACTGTATGATTTGGTGTCCCTAACTGCCAGGTCAGGAGCTTAGCAGAGCTGGTAGACTGACTGATTCAAGCCCTGTTTCAGGTCTGGTGTACATGAGCTTCACTGAGAGTACCCGCGTACATTTGCATATAACTTTGATGACTTGCTGAAGTGAGATGGCAATTTGGCAATTCTCTAGCTTGCCTGCTTCTCCCCATGCAACCTCTACCCAGGCTGCAAGAGAAGAGGCCTTGGCTCAATTGAACAAGGACTCAAGATAGGATATGGTGGCCCCTCTCACAGATGCCTAGAAGAAGCTGGAATTTGCACCCTTTTCAATACAAGAGGAGACAATTGACCCAGTGAACATTAATACATGTATATATTTAGCTATAAATATAAAGAATAAATATGCATATTTATTTTCTAAATTAAAAGCATTTGGGTTACTTGAAGAAAAAAAAGAAAAAGAACAATCTTTCACTGGCTCAAACAAAAACTCATTCAGGCTTAGAAACTGGCAAAGGCAATAATGATAAATACTCATCCCATAATCATATTTTTATAGGCCCTCTTATTTCCAAGAGTTTTACCATAAAAACGATAACAGTGAAATGTCTGGACTGACAGTTCACAATAATGGTATGATATCAACAGGATGTCAGGTTTTACAAGGCTTTCCCATTTCCTCTGTAAAAGTCTTACCATTACCAAAAGATGCAACTACCACTTTTGCTTCTAAATTATTATTTTTTTTAAAAAATACTACTTTCCAAAAGGGCTATTTGTTCATTCCTCTGTTCATTCACCACCTATTTATTGAGCACCTACTAAATACAGTTGCTGCACATAGAGGACAAAAATAGTAATAACAACAAAGCAGATGGTATTACCTACTATATCTATTATTATGTAACACCATTCTAAGCATGTAACATATATTTAACACAGGAAATCCTTGCAACAACCCTTTACAAGGGTTGCTTATAAACTGTTCTACTATCTATAGAATGTCACCTGATGCCTGTACCAACCATCCTCTGTCAGACTCCTTGATCTCCAGCCCTGCCATAAGTCCCTTCTCTGGCTGACAGTCTGTCTTGATCTGGCTCACCCTTCTTTCTTTTTTTTTTTTTTTTTTTTTTTTTTTTTTGTGAGACGGAGTCTCGCTCTGTTGCCCGGGCTGGAGTGCAGTGGCCGGATCTCAGCTCACTGCAAGCTCCGCCTCCTGGGTTTACGCCATTCTCCCGCCTCAGCCTCCCGAGTAGCTGGGACTACAGGCGCCCGCCACCTCGCCCGGCTAGTTTTTTTGTATTTTTTAGTAAAGATGGGGTTTCACCATGTTAGCCAGGATGGTCTCGATCTCCTGACCTTGTGATCCGCCCGTCTCGGCCTCCCAAAGTGCTGGGATTACAGGCTTGAGCCACCGCGCCCGGCCTGGCTCACCCTTCTTTATAGTTGAACCATAATTCTAGAAGGACCAGGGCATCTTCAGACTGGGAGTTGGGAATATATAAAATGAGTTCTTCCTCAGTTATCCCAGATGCTAAATAAAACAAACTTTGGATTAAACTGAGAAATAAATAAGAGTTAATTAGTAAGAGAAGACCTTGACTTCAGGCTCAAGTTTGCTGGGATTGAGCCAGGAAACCATAGAACAAAACTCAAGATTTCAACATTATGCTAACCTCTGTCAGACTAAAATAGTAAAAAACCATACTTGTAATTATATCTGTAGATACAGTTTTAACCTTGAGAACTACATAGTCTAAGAACATTAGAGTGAGAAATAACCTTAACAAATGGAGAAGCCTAAACAGGTGAAGAAACTGATTCCAGGTCCTATAGACTCCTGGTATTAAGATCAGAAAGTTACAGAATCACAAAGCCAGCTCATCTTATTTACCTCATCACCAGCTGCCTGAATCCTCCCTATAACAGAACAGCCTTGACAAGTGATTATACAGGCTGTGCTTGAATTCTTCAAATTATGGGTACTCCTTTCTCTCCGGCTGGGGCCAGGTTGGGGGTGGGGAGGTGAGTACATTCATTTGTGGGGGAGTTCTAACTCATTCAAATTTTTTTACATTTTGAACTAAAACCCTTTTACATTTTAAACTAAAATCTTTCTCCATGTATCTTCTACCATTCAAAAACCCACAGCCCCCAATTATTTATCCCCTTTCCACATCAAATTAATCAAATATCTGGTGGCACCTTTTTCCAGCCTCAATATCCCCAGTTCCTCCTACCCTTCCTTATGTAACATAAACAACAACCCAGATCTCCCAGCTGTGGTTTATTGCTAGGAAGAAAAGGTGTATAGTAGTTGAAAGCATGGACTTTGCAGAAAGACAAATCCCTAGGCTGAATTTCATTTCTACATTCATATTAATATCCAAGGACAATTTACTTAATTTATATAATATATCTTGATATATATAAAGGTATAATATATCTTTATAAATATATCTATATAAAGATATAATATATCTTAGTGTAAGGAACATGGCTGTACTTTGGTCAGGGATAGGCCGAAGTAGGATGTTTACATCCTGAATGACTCAGCGAGTTCAGAGTGCAGGCATTTAACTCCACTTGTTATCACAACCATGTAGCCATAACATGGGAAGGCCACCCCTTGGCCCTAAGTCACTGTTGTCTGTAAAACATATAATTGCCCTGTTGACACTGTGCAGGCGCACTGGTGCCCAGAGAAAGAGAGTCAGAGCTGTCCATCTTTGCAGATGGATAGGAAGGAGCCAGGGCCCTACTAGACTTGCTCATACCCAAATACAGAAAGGGTTAAGCTGCTGACCCTGAAGCCAAGGAAGAGCCAACCATGCAGCCGCAGGCGTGGGGGCTGCAGGAGCCACAGAGCCGGAGCAGACAGTTGAGACAAAGACAGTGCTAGTGTAAGAAAGCTGTCGATGAGAGCTGCTGCTGAATAAAATCATCTTTCACCTGCCTGCGGCCCCCTGAGTGTTCTTTCTGCTCATCCACCCACTCCCTTTGGACCTCAACATGACATTTGGTGTAGTTGTGAAACTGATACTTGAATTTCTTTAATTTAAATCAGTAATGATGATACTCACTTTGAAGGGTTCTTGGGGTGAGTAAATGAAATAACATATGTAAAATGCCTAGCACCTTACCTAGTATTTTGTAGAAATTCAACGCATATATTTGAAGGGATAAATAAATGAACCCCTAGTTGGATGCTTCGTTTAAACTTGGCACTCATAAGTGAGTTTTGTAGAATGAAAAGCAAACCTGGAGAAGACCTTGTGTAGGGGAAAGGAGCAGAGGGAGAATGAAGGAGAAACAGCCTTAATGAGAACCCAAAGCTGCCATGGCTGACGAACTTTCTATGTAAGGAAACCTCAGCCCTCTCTGTAACAAATTCACCAACCATCTGACAGCAGCATGCTTCACACTCACCTGTGCTCGGGAAGGGGAGAGGAGGGAAGACTCTTAAATTCAAGTCCTTTTCAACTAACTCTGAGCTTTCTCATAAAGGTCTGACCACTTGTGAATTTTTGAGAGCCTAAACACTAAGTTATTTGGGGAATGGGATAAGTGGTACTCTATATCTTTTCTTTTCTTCTTCTTCTTAAAAAACAGCTGAACAGACTTTCCTAACTCTTTCCCAAAACTTCATGTTCAGGCTGAGCTCAGCCCTGGAAGGTCTCACACTCAAGAGGAAGGCCTGAGAAAGTCATTAAAGGCAAGTGAAAGCTCTGGAATGGAAATACACAGGGAAGATGGAAATTCAATTGGCTTTTCCTCTCAGGTGATCCATCTTTCAATAACAGGAAGATGAAACCAAAGTAAACTGTCTCAAGGATAACATCTCCTAAATCTTTATAAACTTAAAATATAGCTTAGAGCATGGTCTTTAGGGCACAGCTTGTCATACCTTGAATCATGGCTCCCCTCATTATATGGGCTGTTTATGGCAAACAACTGAAACTCGCTGGGCCTCAGTTTCCTCCTCCGTAAAACGGAGATAGTGTCCCTTATTTCATTTCATAGGACTTTAAGGAGGAACAAATGAGAGAGTCCAGCTTGTATATGGTCTGGCATGTATGTTAAGCTATTTCACTAGATGTAAAGTAATGTATATATAGCAAACAATCTTTGTCCTATTAACATGAAGGGATCAAATAATTAAAATGAGTCCACACTTTTTCCTCTCCCCATTGCCTGTTTGGCCTCTCCTCTTCCTATCTCCCTCCTGGCTCTTGGTAGAAAGGAAAGAAGCTGGACAAACACATTATCCACTTCTCTTCCCAACAAAAAGTTTATCCATGAAGAAGAACCACACGCACTAGGGAAAGAGAATGACACAGAAACAAAAGGGTAGAGGACTGGGATGCTGCTAAGCATCCTGCAGTGCATATAACAACCCTCCATGACAAAGAGTTACCCAGTCCACAATGTCAACAGTGTCAAGGTGGAGAAACACTGGGCTATAATATATAAAACATAAGGGAGTAGTGGGACAAATGGAGGTGGCAGTTAGATTGAGTATCTTGGATATCAGGCTAAGATTTCTTTCCCAAAGTAATGGGTATATTAGAGGATTCAAGGCATGAAGAATATATAATTTTGGAATAATTTGTTTTGCAAAGTTGTGTCTAATATATAGGAACTTAGAGACACCAGGGAGTTCCAGGTAGCCTGATACAAATTCACGTTTTATATTGAATTGTGGTTATGGTGCCCCAACATCTAGTTGAAAAGTGAAAGCATCGACCATCCTGGCCAACACGGTGAAACCCCATATCTACTAAAAATACAGAAATTAGCTGGGCATGGTGGTACACACCTGTAGTCCCAGCTACTTGGGAGGCTGAGGCAGGAGAATCACTTGAACCTGGGAGGCAGAGGTTGCAGTGAGCCGAGATCGAGCCACTGCACTCCAGCCTGGTGACAGAGCAAGACTCTATCAAAAAAAAGAAAAAGAGAAAGAAAAAAAAAGAAAGAAAGGAAAGGAAGGAAGGAAGGAAGGAAGGAAGGAAGGAAGGAAGGAA
>NW_012114622.1:401361-406101 GCF_000951035.1 Colobus angolensis palliatus
GTTTTCCCATTGATTATGACTTCTTCGGAACTTTGGCAAGACAATTAAAGGGGATGAGTGGAGTTGATTTACTCTAACTAATAGTTCGGCATGATGTAGACAAAACATCTGGTTGACTGGTGCTTTCATTTTTCACTTGGTGGTTTTGACATGGAGGAAACATAATCATTGTTGGATGCTAACCAGTTATCATTGTAAGCCCAGCTGTTCACAGGGTAGAATCAACCAGTCCTAAAATAAAGTATTGTAGGTACATACCTTCAACCTGAAAGAGCACAGCTTATAAGAAAAATGAACTCTAGAGGTAAAAACGAAGAACTCAAGCATAACCTTCATTTATGTCTACTTGCCATTGTTCATGTTCAAGTACCCTCTTAAATATGTCTTACATGCCTGGGAGTTTGTGTGATTCATCAAAGTGTTAAGTCAAGCCACATTCCCTAGACCAGAGCTGTACCTTCCTGGAGACAGAAGCTCCTTTTTCTTCACACATAAGTTGTTGTATACACACAAAATCATGTACCTCAAGAGGATGCATTCACCCAGAAAGGGAGTGATATGTTTTGTTATTTTTAAAAATTTATCTGCCAAGAGGAGACTTCTTGTATAAATTCATCTGATGGAACAATAAAAGCCAGTGAAAGCATGGGTTGGTTTTTTCTGCACTTCTAAATCCTACACATCTTTTTAAGCCTAGTTCTTTCCACCTTCCTAAAGACTTCCCTGGGGCTACTGCCCATGGTGATTAACATACATGACAATTTTCATTGGCAAAGGACTGCTTGGATCACTGTGTCAAGCAGATTTTTGAGGTTATATTAGTATCCCACAGGAAAGAGTTCTGCGATCCATTAGCAATGCCTTTCATGATCATAAGAAAGGGAGGAGGTAACATGAGAACAAAGTATTTGCTTTCTTCATCCTTTCTTAGCATTTGTTGACACTGTCATTCATTTGGTACCAATGCTAGACACTGGTGTAACAATAGTGAGCAATAATAAACATTATTCCTGCTTTCTCAGAGCTTAAAGTCTAGTGGAAAGTGTCATTAAGCAAATACTCATATATCCGCTGATGAATTAAAGATAGCCAAGAATTGTGCTTCATCCATCAGAGGGTAGCATTTTCTTCCCTCTCTTTGAATTCGGATGGCCTAGTTATTTTCTTTGACCAATAGTATATGGTAAAAATGACCTGTGACAGTTTGGGGCCTAAACTTTAAAAGGCCCAGCAGCTTTCACCTTTTCTATTTAGATGCTAGCCACTAAGGTATAAAGAACACTGGGCTAGACATCTGAATGAAAGCACCCACATGGAAAGAGGTCCAAAAAAGGCAGACGTCATGTTGAACACGCTGGAGCCAAAAGACCTCTTAGCTAAATGCAACCACATGAGTTAACTCAGTTTTCCCAGTGTGGAGCAGAAGAACCAACCAGCTAAACCAAGTCAAGTTAAAAAATTGTAGAAAATTTAAATTGCATTGTTTTAGGCCACAAAATATGAGGGTTATTGGCATGTAGCAATAGGCAGCTAAAACACATAATTTCTAAAGCAGGCCTCTACCACATCCCATTTTGATCACATTGTCCTGTTTTACTTTTCTTGTAATTCTTATTACTACCTAAAATTATTTTATATATTTATCTGTCGTCTGTCTTACCCAACAAGAGAAAAACCTGGTGAGAGCAGGCACCTTGCTTCATGCTGTAACCCCGATGTCCACAACAATGCCTGTCACAAAGCAGAAGCTCAGAAAATATTTACAGATTAAGTGACTAGATGGATAGTTGTAACTATGATATATGCGGTAACTGAGAAGTTAATGTTGCTATAACTATAAAAAGATTAGTCCTGGTGAGGGAGGTCAGGAAAAGGAAGGCTGGCTTTGATAAAATCTTCACATGTTATGTCCAGGATGGGAGTGAGAAAACATTTCTTTCTAATTACTTATTAATTTACCACTCTCTTTTAAGCGACATTATCACTTTAAACTTTCTGTGATGGCAGGGTAAAACTTTTTTTCCAAATATTTTTACAGCAACTTGCTGACAATCCAGTTGCTAACTACTTATTAATTTAGTAGGTAAGGAATCTCCTGAATTATAAGAACATTAATTTTAGAAAAACTGATCAACAAAAGGAGATGTGAAGTCTACTCTATTTCTCTGCTAGAAATCTAGATTAAAGGAAAAATATCTTCTTTCTTATGTACCTATATATTTGCAGCTTAAGTTTCTATCTGTGTTTAAATTTGGTATTTAATTAAAGCTTAGTTTTGGCTCTCTTAATAGAAAGACAGATCAATTGTTGGCATGAAAGAAATGAAAATTCATGATTATAAAACTCTGAAATGAGTTTTAACACAAAAATACTATCAGTTAGTATACAGAAAGAAAACAAAATTCAGGTCAACGAGTAAGCACAGAGTCTGGATTAATCCAGACCTTTGTTTGAATCTTTGATTCAATACTCCAAATATTGGAAACCTTACTTAATATTTTATCCTCAAAGATAGGTTCTTTCTATCCAATTTAAGAAATATTTATGGAACTTTCTTTGCTAGGTTCTGAAACTATAGCAGACGGCAAGACAGAGAGCACTTGTTTTCATGGAGTTTAAAATTTAGGGAAAAAATACCTAGAAAGTAAATTTTAAGTCAGTTGAGAGTCCCCTTAAAAGATTTTGATTCAGCAAAGTTCCCTTATAAAGTAGTTGAGATGATTTTGTGATATAAGGCATATGAAGTCCCTGGAACTATGCTTGGCACATCAGACATTCAACAATGTAGAATTCCCCAGCCTCTTGGCATTGAAGCAGATGGAAAGTGGACATCCCAGATGTTCCAGATCTGAATGACTGATGAGGGAAAAAAAATATATATCTGCCTGTTCCCCATTATAATTCTAATGCTTACGTTGAGTTAGTGAATGACTGAATTGATCCCTCTTGAAGCTTAAAAACAAGATAAACAATCTAAGTGTGCAGCTTTGTAGCACTGCCTTCTCTTTAAGGCCCAGAAGAGTGCCTCACTCACCTTTCACAGTCCCATGGTGATCCGTACAATGCCTAAGAAACTCTAGAAAGCGCAGATCAATCGGAAAACCCTGGAATTGTGGGAGAAAGAGTTCTCTCTCTACCACTTCTCACCTGTAAATCACATAATTTCTAAGTGCCAGCATTTCCACTTGTCAAGTGGGTTCTGAAATCCTTTCTTCCCTCACAAAATAGTCAGATGAGATAATGTAAGTGGAAATGTTTTCAAAACTTAAGATACAACACAAGTATAAAGGAGTAGTATTATTAAGACACTTTCATGCTTTAACCCTCTGTAGTCTGCTTTCATCCGACCGTCTCTTCACTGTGACTCTTTTCTCAAAAGTTACTAACTGAAGTCATTTGAGACAAAGCGAGCAACACAGTAGTTTTGCTGCTGGGGAAGATCAGCTAGCTGGCTGCCAGGAGGCCATTACCTTCTGTGAGCTCAATCAATGTAGGCTGTGACCCTCAGACTCGCAGCTGCAGAAACAGCCTTAGCAGTTTTACAGAGTTGATTATATTCAGGATGATGACTCATACTGATTTGGGTATATAAACCAGGGTATGTGTTAGAAAAAGGAAATAGAATTGTTAAATCATCTTTTTCTGTTGTGTATTTACTACAGAAAAGCTACATGAAAGCCAATTTATCAGAAAATACCTTGGTGGGTAAAGAATTGGTTCTCTTGTAGTTAACGTGGGTGACTGGACTGTTTAATGACATTGATGTGTCTGCTTCCGTGATAAGGATGCATCTCCCTGAGAAAAAATGGCTGTTTACATGGTCTTATCAGGGCATTCGCTTCTCCAGCTTGTGTCTCTCTGCTTCTCCCTTGCTGGCCAGCATCTCTTTTGAAGGATACATTCTTTCTTTAGATAAGGTAATGCCTTCAATAAGGTTCCAGTTCAGTCTCACTGGCCTGGAGGACATTTAGTCTCTTTTACATATATTTGCCTATTTCTGGCTTACCAAACCCAAAGTGTTCAGTTTACAGTTTAACTCTCATGTGATCATCTTACTTCCTTATTTCCTGTATTCTTAGGGGGTGCTTCATTGTTGCTCCATTTATCACCAACAATAATGAACTTCTAATTCACCTCCAAATCCTATAGCCCCTTCTTGGTCTTCAATCTCCTGCATGTCTGTTCAGCATGACAACATTGATCTTGCCTAGAGTAGACAATGTTCAGAATCCTTTCTATCCTCAATAGTCCCCCTATTTCCTTTTGGAGAATTACCTTCTCCCATTGTGCTCGACTTTGGTGGAAGGGTAGTTCCTGGCTTGTGAATTCCCGTCTCTAACTTGGGAAGGCTAGGAGACCAGATTCTGGCTCTGCCAGGACAGGCATGTAACTAGACATGAGATTCTTCTGGAACTTTGAGTGGCAGTCATTCTTGTGACAGAAGAAGATTAAATAGCAACAGTGGCAATATTACCAGCATACAGAATGTGGACTCCTGCTAGAAATATTTGCTGAATGGTCCCAGTTTCCTGCATTTTGGGCCTCCAACTTGGGGTGTGTGTGTGTGTGTGTGTGTGTGTGTATGTGTGTGTGTGTAATGTAGATACACGGAAGATGAAGCGAAGAGAAGAAAAAGAAGAGAAGACGAGAGGAGAGAAAGAAAGAAACAGAAAGAAAAGAAAGAAGAAGGAAGGAAGGAAGGAAGGAAGGAAGGAAGGAAGGAAGGAAGGAAGGAAGGAA
>NW_012114622.1:406151-410958 GCF_000951035.1 Colobus angolensis palliatus
AAAGAAAGAAAGAAAGAAAGAAAGAAAGAAAGAAAGAAAGAAAGAAAGAAAGAAAGAAAGAAAGAAAGAAAAAGAAAGAAAGGGGAAGGAAGGAAGGAAGACAAAGCAAGCAAGCAGGCAAGCAGACACAGACAGATAAACAGATAAATTAACAGATAGATGGATTCGTTTTCCATTCCTCTCATTCCTAAACCTGGTCTCTGTACTGCCTTTTGATTCTGTGAGGCCCTGAAATCCTGCCATTAAGTCTGTTTGCTTAAAGTAGTCAGAGGCGTTTTTATTGCTTGCTACCAAAAAGTTTTCTTGTCTCCTCAAGTAGATTGAAAGCAGTGAAAATGACTTTTCATCATCTCCCCCAGAGCAGTGCCTCATACACAACGGGCGCTCAATAAAGTATGCATAATTGAACAATTCTGTGTTGTATATTTAGCAACTATAGCAGAGTTGAATTTAATTCAAATGAACTGAGCAGAACTTGCTCCAGCCCATAGCAACTATAATACTAGAATATTTCACCACCATTCAGAAAATTGGGCTCACAAGATTAGATTTTGGAATCTCAACAGTCAAGATTTCAGCAACTCCTTATTTAAACACTTCTTAGGCAAATTATGTATCACACTCTGTTACTAGGAGCTCTGGCAAGGATCTGCAAGTGAAACAGTCAAAAGCAACTGCCTATGTTTGTAGGTGGTGTATCATCAAGAAGTGGCTATAACATGCTGCAGTGTTAGCTCAAGCCTCTGATTTAACCACAGACTCTGAATCAATAGCATCAATGGTTTGCAGATTCAGATGGAGGAATGCACACAGAATACGAATTGCAGATAATAGTATGAACTGAGTTTTTTCCTTCTGAAGCTACTTGGTTTCTATAATACCTCCTCTATCCAGCATTAGATCAACTCTGTTTGGCAGTTGAGCAGAAGTCTGTTGAATAAAAAATGAAAGATTGCAGTTGTCTTTTAGGGAAACTCTTCCCCTGTTCAATAAGATGCATTTTCAAAGGGATAAGAATAAACTTTGATTTTGAAAAAATGGTCAGTATTTATGACTCAAAAGTTTACCAAAACAAGACTATATGCTAACTTTGCCAAGTAAGATTTATACTCGTTCCTAAGAATAAACCTATCCCTGGGAAGAAACATCACTGGAAACCACTAGTTACTACTAGCCACAGCAAATCTGGGTTTCATCAATGAGGCCACAGAACTCACTGAACACCACCTCACCCTTCTACTGGGTACACATATACCACCCAGAAAATACCATCTCAGCAGCCTTCTTACTCTTGACCTTGTATGTCCTTCCCCAACCTTGCAGAAGACCCTCAAGGTAAAGAAAATACATATGATTAATACACATGCAATGAAATATTCAGTTTCAACAGATGTCTGGAAAATACAAATTACAACATGATACTATTTTAGACTTATTTAATTGGCCACAATGGTATGACAATGTTTAACAACACCAAGTGTTGGAGAGAAGGTAGATGAATGGGATTGAGAGGTAAAGACAAACTTTTCAAGACCAATCCACTGTGGACTGATCTCTGAAAAAAGGATCTGGCCTCCTACAAAGCTCCATGGAAACCAGCTTTGTTAAAAGACTTAAGACATAGTCTGTGACTATGCAAGGTAACTGTGACCTACTCTGTAATAGGGTGAGCAGAGGAGATTTTCAAGTAATATTCTACCTCTTATATTGGGTGGTGGGTCTTCAAATGTTTCTGTTTTGTTGAAAGTAAATAACTGTAAACATATAGACAACAAAACAAGACTATTCATGAGCCAATGATGAGAGTATGTAATGACTAGCGTCAATGATTAATCCAATCCTCTACTCCTGAGTCAAAACCAAAAGAAAAATGTCAAAAAATAATTGGGATTTAAGATAAGGTATAAGAAGCACCTAAATTAATGTAAATCCCAATAGTAATTTGTGATGTCATGTACTGTTTATATACATTTTTAAATTTTCTGTATATTATAATGTTTTGACATCTTAAAAATTTTTTTGACTGGGGAGAGTTTGCCTCTCCTGGGCTAACCAATTCTTAGATAGCAAAGGGCTCAGCCAGGAGCATGCCTTTTATGTGCAAACTAATCAATCCAGAGCCTCTACCCGGCCTATCCTCTATCTGGCCCATACACTCCAGGAGGTAATATTTCCCGCTTTCTTTGTCCCAGAGCCAGGGGGACCAGGCAACTAGGGACCACCCCTATAGTTTAAAGTCTGCTGAACTTATTCAAATTTGCCCATCCTAAACTATATACCCTACCCTGCCTAGCCTTTCCCATGGAAACCCCAATCAAGGCCATTGCCTTCGCTTCTACACTGCCTCTGCCCTTCCTGCCTCCTGGCCCACGTTGCTCTCTGTGGCATTCCATACCTCCTGTTTCAAGGACCTGTGAGTATTACAAATTTTGTTTTCCTGTGGCTTCCTTCAGGACACACCAGACTGGCCATCATATAAAAGAACACAGAACATGTAGCTATTATCATATCTCTATTTCACGTAAATCAGCAGGCTTAGAGAAGCTAAGAGAATCACTCAGCACTAAGTATCTAAGAAGAATTAAACATCCTGTTTGGACCTAAATCTGTCTGATTATGTACTACCATTAAGCTGAGTTACAGTAACAAATAAGCCCCAAACATTCTGTGGCTTAAAAAAATAGATATTATTTCTTATTCATCTGAAGGTCCAAAGAGCATTATTTGAGTCAGCGGAGTGGCTCTCCTCTATGTGACCATATAAGGACCCAAACTCCTACTTTATGGCTCTACAGCTGTCCAGATTCTCATCATTGTTTGTAGGAAACAGTATGAAAAAGTACACTGTGGTGACTTCTACAGGCCAGGTTTGGAATGATACTCATTAATACTATTCTCATTTTTTTTTGGTTTTTGTTTTTTGTTTTTGAGATAGGTTCTCGCTCTGTCACCCAGACTAGAGTGCAGGGACACAATCACAGCTCACTGAAGCCTTGACCTCCTGGGTCCCCTTACCTTAGACCCCCCAATTAGCTGGGACCACAGGCATGTGCCACTATGCTCAGCTAATTTTTTCATTTTCATGTAGAGATTGTGGGTCTCACTATATTGCCCAGGCTGGTCCCAAACTCCTGGGCTCAAGTGATCCTCCTGCCTCAGCCTCCCCAAGTGCTGGAATTATAGGCATGAGTCACTGCACCTGGCTGCTCTCATGTTATTAGAGTGAACTTTGTCACATACACTAGTGCACTTACCTGGAAGGGTGGCTCACAGAAATGTGGGAAGAGTGAATTTGAGTGGACAGCTGATACTTCCACCAGAAGCTCCAAATATCAAGTTCTTTCCAGTGTCACAGTATCCTTCTTATGAAGATAAATGGCAAAGGTAAAAAATGACATGGAAATATCACATGATATTGGCAAGCCATGGGTAACAAGTTCTGTGTTGCTGGGGTACATGTGCTCTCTGGACTAATGTGCTGATTTTGCTAGCATATAAAAAAACATATCTCAAGCAAAGTTGTGTGAGGTACTTCCTCATTATGCTGAAATCCATGGATGCCCACTAAACAACTGCCTTATAAAAAGAACTGGTCATCCTAGAATTCGTAACTATGATGGAGAGAAGGGAATGTATTGATGTAGTGAGTATATGTATGCTTTGGAATGAACACAGTGAAATAATGAAATATAAAAACAATCATAACATAGAAAATCAGTGTATTTTGGTTGCTGTTCAATATCACCTTTCCTGGGTCACATTTGATTTTGGCCAGATAGTCACTGTAGTCCAAAATATTGATGAATAATCAATATGATAGCCACATTCTTCAAAACTAGGATGTCTAAAAACACAGGGTTATTCAAACAAAATCAAAAGTTTCTGCATACAGTATGATGAAGTTTGTAAGGGACTGGCAAATATTCCTTACCCAAGCACGTGTCATGCTGACCTAATCAGTTATCTCTTTCAATTTTAAAAAATAATAATAGTAACCCTTTATAAGTACTTACTGTGTGCTAAGACCTTTATATACATTATATCATTTAACCACAATGATGTTATGAGGAAGTTATGATTCTCAATTTTAGGGTAAAGATATTGACCTTAGAGAGCTTAAACTACCTAAGGTCACTGAGCTAGCAAGTAGCAGAATCAGGATTACAGTCCAGATATCTACAACTCCAGCACCCTCATTCTTCACGATCATGTTAAGCAGCAAGAACTCTAGCTCAGAGTCAATAATGTTAATTACAATGTATCAAAAAAGAATGATGTTTCCTTTTCTTGGTTAGAGCATTTCTGCTAGGGAGACTACAGCTGGTACTATAAATGATGAGTATAAGTGATATTCTTGCATCTCAGGATGGTTCCAATTTCCCACTCAGTTCTGACCCACCAGGGCACACAGTGCTAGATAGCTAGACTAATAATAGAAGAGATTAAGATGTTTTCTTAATTTAGTCTTTGTAGAAACATTGCTTATCCCTACACTCCCATCTGTTTTGGAACTTTAAGAGTGTGCATTTTATTTTCTTCTCTTTTTTTTTTTTATATTATACTTTAAGTTCTAGGGTACATGTGCATAGCGTGCAGGTTTGTTACATATGTATACTTGTGCCATGTTGGAGTGCTGCACCCATTAACTCGTCAGCACCCATCAATTCATCATTTATATCAGGTATAACTCCCAATGCAATCCCTCCCCCCTGCCCCCTCCCCATGATAGGCCCCGGTGTGTGATGTTCCCCTTCCCGAGTCCAAGTGATCTCATTGTTCAGTTCCCACCTATGAGTGAGAACATGCA
>NW_012114622.1:413093-453388 GCF_000951035.1 Colobus angolensis palliatus
CAGGCTTTGGTATCAGGATGATGTTGGCCTCATAAAATGAGTTAGAGAGGATTTCCTCTTTTTCTATTGATTGGAATAGTTTCAGAAGGAATGGTGCCAAGAGTGTGCATTTTTAAACCAGGATGGGACCTTTCCAGAGCACTCAAATTACATCATGCAGAGATAAGAATTTCTCTAGTGGCATGGCTTCTTTCAACTGGAAACCCCAGACTTCTCTACACTAAGTAATATGAAACTGAACTAAGACTTTTCCCATCTCCTTAGAATTGACTGTTGCAACCCAATGCTGATGACAAAGAGATATTAAATACCTCCACATTTTAAAAACAGCAGAAAATAAAGATGGGCCAGAGTCTCCCCAAAGCTTATTTCAAAGCAATGGAACTGGCTCTTCCAACTCTGATCATGTCTCAGCTACTTAAATCATCTTCCTCTCTCTCCCTCTACAACCTCCAGTCTAAATAAAGAGAAAGTTAGAGAGACAAAGGTGTGTGGGAGGAGGGAATCATTGGCCTAGAATTAAGTGTTGTATCTCCTTCCCGACCCTTGCTTCCTGTGGAAGAGAGAAAGATGTCACCTATTTTCATCCCAAACCAAGTGAGAATGGCACTCAGAGAACCACTTGAAGAGTTTGAGGGTGCCTGCACCTGTGTGGAATTGTCATCTTATTCACTGGATAGACCTGTGTTTGGGTAGCATGCATGCAAATCTGACTTTTATGCCTATTTTAGAAGGGGCAAAGGATTTGAAAGAGATGGCAATGTGGAAGTAGGGGCACCATAGGGGAAGCTTAGCAAAGGTGTGCAAAATGTTCGAAGTTAAGTGGCCATTGCTATAGATACTTAAACAGGCAACATCTTGCTGATAACATATCCAAAAGGGCAGGGCATCCAGTGTGATATCAAGAACATAAAGAGTCCATGCGGTGGACTTCCAGGAGCACAAGATGAAAGGGTTCAAGAAAGTTGAGCCAAGAAGAATCTCATAGTAGAAAACTGGGCAGTAAGAAAACCTTGAAGGACCCACTTTCCTCTCACAATGGAGCCAGTATGTAGATGTTTGCCACACAGGGGCATCAGCAGTCAGTCTTAGACATAGACTCAGAGACTGCCAAGGACATGTACAACTGCTATGACCTGCTGAATTAGAGGTGTTTGTCCTATTCTATCTTTTTCAATTCTAGAAAGACCAAGTAAATGAAAGGAAAGAACAGAACTTTGCAGGGGCCCCAGTGCTGGGGCCACCCAAAGTTAGATGCAGAAGGCTGAGACATGAGCAGTAAGTTGAATATGACATCAAAGCTTTCAATTCAACTACACTGCATCGGACTTCTTTGTACCTGAAATTTACTGGAAACCTGTGAGATTGAAGGTGTTTTAGATTACTAGATGTTGGTATTTAGATGTCATTAGATTATTTGCAAATAGTCGTTTCTTTCCCCTTGACCTCCTACAAAAAGAGGAATTTACTTCCCTGCCATTTATGTTAGGCTTGGTCATATGTCTTGTTTTGACCTATAGGATATTGACAGATCCCATATAAGCAAGGACTTAAAAAGCACTGTGTGGATTGGCTGGCCCTCTAGCACTCCTGCCTTTTGCCATGAGAAGAACATGCTTCAGGTCATCACTGGTTCAAAGATAATGGGAGGCATGTGGCGCAGACATAAATCCAACTCACACACTGCAGCCAAGCTCACTTAAGAAGAGCTGGAGCCCAACCAACCTGTGTACTTATGAGAAATATATAAATATATATGTTAGTTTAGCAGTTTCACCATATTGATAGGCATGAGGTTGTTTACCTTTTCAAGTTTTTTAATTCACAGAGTGCTGTAATAAACATCATTTTGCATATACGATTATGCATATCAAAAATTATTTCTATAAACCAGAAAACTAGAAGAGCGACTTCTGGGCCAAAATCCTCACAGACAGTTAATTTTATGTGTCAACTTACCTAAGCTAAGGGATGTTCAGATGGCTGGTAAAATATTATTTCTAGGTGTGTCTCCAAGGGTGTTTCTAGAAGAAATTAGCATTTTTGAACCAGTAGACTGAATAAAGAAGATCCACCTTCAGGAATGAGGGTGGACATCATCTAGTTTGCTGTGGGTTCAAATAGAACAAAAAGGCAGAAGAAAGGCAGATTCTCTCTTTCTCTCCCCCTCTGTCCCTCTCTCCTTACTTGAATTGGGGCATCCTTCTTCTGCTGTTCTTGGACATCAGAGTTCCTGGTTCTTGGGCCTTCAGACTCAGACTTACACCAACACCACCCCTCACTCCCTGCCACCCCAGTTCTCAGATCTGCAGCCTCAGACTGGGAGGATATCATTGACTTCACTGGTTCTTAGATCTTCAAAGTTGGACTGAATTACACCACTAGTTTTCCTGCTTCTCCAGGTGGCAGATTGCGTATTATAGACGTCTCAACTTCCATGATTGCGTGAGCCAATTTCCATAATAAATCTCTCTCTCTCTCTCTCTCTCCATATATATCTGTATATCTTATTAGCTCTGTTTCTTTGAAAAACCCTGACTAATAAACTGTCTAAATTCCTTGGAAAAAATATTATAACTTTTTGTGTCAACACTATTTACATCCCCACCTACTGGATATAAGAGCACCTGTTTCGCCATGCCCTTCTAAGTCAGGCCTTAACAGTGTTTTAAAATTTTACCAAACTGACAAGTGAAAATAGAATCTCATTGTTTTAATATCAGCAGTTTAAAACGATGAGGTATTCCTATGTGCATACATGAAAAGGTTTCCACAATAAAAGCAAAATAACAGGCATAAAACTGTACGTATCATGATCTCACTTTTTATTATGCACACAAATTTATATGTGCCTTATGTACAAATGTGTGTATGTATGTATATGTAGGCATACTTTTATGTAAGTCTATATACACATTAAAAATCTGAAAAGATAGTCACCCAATTGTTACTGTAATTATCCCTGATAAGTTAGTTTGGGGACAGAGGATTAAGGAGAAAACTTTAATTATGTACTTTACATACTTCTGTATTGTTTAAAATTTTATAATCATGTAATACTTTGTAACAAAAGGAAGTGACCGAAGTAGAAATACTTCTTTAAATATAAAACAAAGATCTTCATTATCTGGAATTATATAGCCATCATCTCCATTTAATAATTTCTCTTATTTCCAACCTTATTGAGATAAATAAATAAATTGCTATATTCACATGAGGTATCACAATTCATGTGTACCTGGCATTTATCAGTAGTGTTATTTAACTTAGTAATATCAAATGTGGCAAGCTATAAATTTAAAAAATTATCAACATCATTTACTGATAAGGCAGCTAATAAGAATTATCTTACGAATTAAAGAGAGATGAAATAAAAAGAAAACCTCATGCTGCATGTATCTGTGACTGAGCTCATGGAAGTAACCAAGCAATGTTAATGTACTATAAAACAAATGAGTTCCAGATTTCCATTTGTATTTCAGAAGGCATTAAGTCTCAGAGATCTGTGTGCATCATTTTTTAAAGCCATTAATGGGCCAGCCTTTTAAGTAATTTATTAGGAGAGCAAAACAACTTTTCCATTGAGATGTTTTCATATCTTCAGCTTATCTATCTAAAAGCATCTCAAAATTTAAAAATCACTTCCACATTTGCAAATCAAGTACACATGTCTGGATGAAGCATTTTTTAGTGGCTTTTGATATTCAACATGACATATTTTCAAGTAGGAAAAATTAAATAGTATTTTAAGGAATTGAGATTTGGCTAGCCAAATAATGAACCCACAAATTATTGTTTTTAAAATGCTTTATATAGAGTGTGCTAACTTTCTTCTCCCACTGTTCAAATCACACAGTGAGTAGAGTCAGGAGTTGCCGTCTCTGTGCCAACAATGCAATCAGAGCCTGGGCAGCTAATTGAAAAATGATCATGAGAAAAAAAAAAAAGAATGTTATAGAAGCCTTTACAACTAAGAACTAGCTGGAAACCATCATTCTGAGCAAACTATCGCAAGGACAAAAAACCAAACACCGCGTGTTCTCTCATAGGTGGGAACTGAACGATGAGAACACTTGGACACAGGGTGGGGAACATCACACACTGGGTCCTGTCATGCAGTGGGGAAAGGGGGGAGAGATAACATTAGGAGATATACCTAATGTAAATGATGAGTTAATGGGTGCAGCACACCAAAATGGCACATGTATACATATGTAACAAATCTGCACGTTATGCACATGTACCCTAGAACTTAAAGTATAACAAAAAGTATTGTAAATACATCTGGATCTTGAAGAAATATGAGACTTAGAATACAGCTTCAAGTAAGCAAAAGACATTAATATACTCTCCCAAACATATACAAGTTTGCCCACAGAATTGCATGCATTGGACCGTGTTGTTGAAGAGATTTCACTGTAGCGTATATTTTCTTCCAGTCACATTCTGAATTCATCTTCTACAGCATATTGTCAAATATTAAATCCATTTGCCCAGTCGTATGTTGAAGTCTTTGATTGAGATATTCAACAAATGCCCCACAAGTAGAAAAAAGCCTGGAGAGCACTTCACTTGCTGAACAACAAATCAGTCAACAGAATTATCTGTTACTTTATAGAAGTAACTTGATTGCTTACATGCAGAAAAGGTTCATATTGGAGATAGAAGATAGCAAGGAAAGTGCCCTTGGGTTTCACTAGGTTTCATAGAACTGCCTCAAAGAATGAGAGACAACGTTTCACCTTCTGGATCACTTGTACCTTTGCTTTGAGACTCAGAAGACACTAATTAATTTCAAGGTGAATCTGTAAGATTCAGACCAATGTTACAGTGTTGATTTGGGCACCATTTGATAATCATAAGAAGGCATCAGTTTATGTCCTCAAGTTCATAGGTAACATTTTTTCTGTCCCAGTTCCAAAATTTTGAGTTAACCTCAGCCACCATCAGTTTGTTACACATCTTTTTCTTTTTCTTTTTTCTTTCCTTTTTTTTTTTTTTTTTTTTTTTTTTTTGACAGAGTCTTGCTCTGTCACCCAGGCTGGAGTGGTGCAGTGGCAAGATCTCAGCTCACTGCACTGCAACCTTCACCTCCTGGGTTCCAGCAATTCTCCTGCCTCAGCCTCCCAAGTAACTGGGATTACAGGTGTGCACCACCATGCCTGGCTAAATTTTTTTTTTTTGTATTTTTAGTAGGTACAGGGTTTTGCCATGTTGTCCAGGCTGCTCTCGAATTCCTGACCTCAAGTGATCTGCCTACCTCAGACTCCCAAAGTGCTGGGATTACAGACATGAGCCACCGTGCCCGGCCTGTTACACATCTTTCTGAATGTAGACATTCTAAACACTAACTTTTGGAGGTCCTAGAATAGGCTGAACTCTACTTTACATCATTATTCATTAATAAAGCTATTTGTTGCAATACATGCTTGACATAACTTTAGTCAACACTACAGAAATTCTTCTGCTTTGTGTTCAACAAGTGCTTGAAGGCATGCAATGGTTTGCATATCTAAAACCAAATCTGTATTGTACATCACTGGGTATTCTGGAGAGTAAAGTAAAAGTCAAAAATAACTGAGGACAGGGATAGCTCTTGGAAAGAAGCATAAAGAAAAAACTTTCTGTCTTCTTTTTTGTTTGTTTCTTGGTTTTTTGTTTGTTTGTTTGTTTTGTTTTTGTTTTTTAAGAGACAGGGTCTCATTCTGTCGCCCAGGCTGGTCTTGAACTGCTGGCCTCAAGCTATCCTCTTGCCTCGGCTTCCCAAAGTGTTAGGATTACAGGTACGTGCCACTGCAAGTCGCTGTCTTTTGAGACTCCTCAACTTTCTCTCCTGTACATTTTACTCAAATCCAAGAATGGATGTTGCTCCCCTCTTTTCATGTACAGGATTTGATACCCGCCTGTCTCTCCAACTTCATCTCCTCCCATTTGCACCTTTATCACTATGTGCATTCACAGTGGCCTGCCTGTTCTTCAGATGCACCAAGCTGATCCTCGACCCGAACATTTTTCCATTGCCCTTTTCCCTGCATGGAATGTTTTTATTCTCTCTCTAGCCCTGCTGTTCTCTCTACCTGGAATGTTTTTACCTTCTTCCAAAGGCTGACTTCCACATCATTCATGTCTCAGCTTGAGCATTTTCTTCATTTAAAAAAAAAGCTTTATCTGATCAACATAACTAATTTATTTTTATCAAATTTCTGCCCATCCTATTATACCACTAAAATTAACTTATCAATTAATTTCTGTATTCCTTAACAGAATAAAAGCTCCTTAAGAAACATCTTGAGAAATTTATAGTGGACTAGACATGCTCATTGAATAAGTGAGTAAATGAATATTATCAACAATTATTCTCTTCACTTTTACGTAGTGATGAAGAGCTCAGGTTTTAAAGTCAAAGTTCATTTGAATCCCAGTCTCTTTCATTATTAGCTTAGTAAACTTGGGCAAGTTACCTAACTTCTCTAAGCTTTAGTTTCATCATCTGTACAGTAGAAATGATAGTATCATTGGGTTTTGTGAATATTAAATAAAGTACAGCATAAAACATTGACTGACATGTCTGCCCTGCAATAAATATTCAGTAAACATTGGGACAAAAGAATCCTTCCTTCACTCAAAGGATATTTGCATCTGAAAAGATTTCGGGAAGAGGTTAAATTTTAGACAGATGATTCTGTGCCTGGCTACCATAGATGTACTTTGTTTAGGCAGAGAAGAAATCTCATTAAGAAGAGAACTAGCACTCCTCACATTAAACTTTGAGGATAACATTACTGATGGAGAAGCAAGCAGGAACTATCTGTTGACGTGTGAGAGATGGTCAGATTTTGAGAAGAGAAGGTCACTTGGCTAGTGAGTAGAAGGTCTTAACCAGTAGCATTTCCTGGATGAATTTACCACAATCAAATATTGGCCATGCAGGTCAAGAAAATATCAGTCTCCCAGGGCTGATAACACTTACTGAGACTGCCTCATACTGTCCAAACCGAAGCATATGAACAAAAGGCCATTTGTTGAGTTATAGTAAAAACCCGAACTTTCCAATGTCAAATATTTATACTAGCCTGAGCAGTCCATTTTTTTCTTCTAAGAAAAAAAAAAACACTTGAAAATCAGATTTTGTTGCAAAAATGGTTTTGGCAAGGGAAACGATTTGTAGGTCTCAGATGTTACTAGATACGTGCTGTAGAGACTAATGCTTCCATCTGTACTGCCAAATCCTTGAGCTAGCACTGGAGGGATGCTATCATCTTTCTTCCCCTAACTCTTGTTTGTCAATGTTTCTTCACTTTTCAACTAATCCATTCCCTAGATATCTTAGTATCATTTATCTTCCAATGGCTTGGGTCTTACTGGCTCAGCCAGGTGAGATAGCATGTTCTCTAGGATGGAAGAAACTTTTCAGCCATGCAGTTACATGATAATTTTCTAGATAACTTCTACATTTTCCACAATTGAGTTTTCAAAACGTCCTATTTTTTTCTTTTTCCTTTTTTTTTTTTTTTGAGAATATCACTCTGTCCCCAGGCTGGAGTGCAGTAGTGCAATCTCGTCTCACTGCAACCTCCGCCTCCCAGGTTCAAGTGATTCTCCTGCCTCAGTCTCCTTAGTAGTTGGGATTACAGGTGCCCACCACCACGCCTAGCTAATTTTTTGTATTTTTGGTAGAGATGGGGTTTCACCATGTTGGCCAGGCCGGTCTCGAACTCCTGACCTCATGATTCACCCACCTCATTTTTAAGGTCTTATTATGCCTTAGTGTATTCCATGTTTACTATCTAAATTTATGTGTTAACACATTGAAAATTGTCAACAACTGTAAGAATAATAAGGATTTGCAACTATTTTGACTGTTCAAAAATATTCCAGTTTTCTTCTTCCCAAGAGCACAGAAGGATTGCAGTCCCTATCTCCTTGAAGGGATGCATGGCCATTGACTTGCTAGACTAATGAAATGGGTGGAAATGATATGTGGCACTTGCAGGTGGCAGTCTTTAAATTCCAGGCATGATTGGCCGTGCTTGCTTTCTCTCTACCACAGCATTAGGTGATGGTCCAGGCAGTAGAAGTGACATCGGTTGGATGTTTGTCCCCTCCAAATCTCACATTAAAATGTGATCCCCAAATGTTGTAGGTGAGCCCTAGTGGGAAGTGCTTGGGTCATGGGAGAAGATCCCCCATGAGGGTGTTGGTACCATCCCTGCAGCAATGAGTGAGTTCTTGACCTATTCGTTCACATGAGAGCTGGTTATTTTAAAAAGCCTGGCATTTCCCTTTCTTCCTCTAGCATCACGTGACAAACCCACTCCCCCTTCACCTTCTGCCATGAGTAAAAGCTTGCTGAGGCCTTCACCAAAAGCAGGTGCTGGTACTGTGCTTCTTGTAGAGTCTGTAGAACCATGAGTCACAATAGACCTCTTCTTTTTCATAAATTACCCAGCCTTGGGTATTCCTCTATAGCAACACCAAATGGACTAATACAAGAGGGTTCATCAATTTTAATCCCCAAGCTCATGGAGTAGATCCCCCTGGTGACTCATGATGAGCACGTCATGTATGTGAGAAATAACTCTCCTTTGTCTTAAGCCACCAAGATTTTGTAGTTATTTATTTACATACCATGACTTAACTCATTACAACTAATATAAAGATGCAAACTTCTAGGCTGTCCTCTGATTATATCCATTTTTGTTTTAGTTTAGAATTATCTCATGTTCATCATCTATAAAATAAGACTAGTGTGTAAGAAAGTGTGTAAGGGCTTCCAAGTTGCAAATTACTATATACTTCTAAATTTACCGATTATTTCCCTAGGCTCTGACCTTAAGTTGATGTCCACATTGACAAATCTATGTTTTCATTCAGCAGCCTGTTCTGATGCATTTTCAATACATTTGTGATCTGATCACAGGACTCTCCTTTTGGGAGATCTTTTTGAGAAAGGACTCCTTTTTGTCGGTACAAAGGAAAACTGTAGACAAGACCTTTGCTAATTTTCCTAGGGATTTGAGCTTATAGAAACAGGAGTCAGAAAAAGTGATTTTTTGTTAGTAATTGGTAAGTTTAAAGAAAAAAAAGCTATTTGTAGCACTATGGAGTAAAAAATTAAAAAAAGGAAAAGAAAGTCTAGCTGCTGAGAAAATATTGAGGAGGGAGACAATGGCTCATTTAGGGCATGTAACAGCACTGAAATACTTTAGGAGAAAGAAAAAGTCCTCACCAGAGTTAAAACATCTGTTATTATAAATTACTGAGAAAAGAGCAACGCTTATACTGTGTATAAATTACCAACCAATGGAGAATGTTCATGGGTGACAACTGTTTCAAATATAAATTATCACTCATCATTAAGCTTTATTCAATTACCCAAGCAAATGAGAGAGAAAATGTCACTGAATCTTGTACATGTCTTTATTTCTCATGTGTTCATCTTGAAAACTCAAGACATTCTTCACTGAGGGCAACATATGGAATGACTAAATCTCAAGTATTAATTCAAAGCCATTTTTCTCTCCACTATCCCAGGATACAAAATGCAGCTGAGAACAAAGTCAGAGTATAAAACACAGACTTTCTTCCCCTAGGCTCAGATAACAGACATGCAGCCAAATGGAATTTTACCAAACTTTCTAAAATGAGTAACACTGTGTGAGCACTGTTCCCTTGGGAACTTTATGAAAATGAGATATCTATCACAAAGGTTTCTCCAAGAAAAAAAATTCCTTCAAAAATGGGCATGTGTCATGACCTAGAAAGAACTGCAGAAAATTACAAACACCTAAGAATAGTTTAAACTAAAAAAATCTTGAATTTTCCCTAAATATGATAATAAAAAAAGAAATTAAAATTTATTGAATGTCTAGTACTCATTCTTTCAACAACATTTATTGGTTGTATATAAGATGCCAAGAACCATGCTAGATGCTTTCACATGAACTGTCTCATTTAGTCAAGAACTCTGTAAAGTACATATTAATTTATAGATGAATGCCTTGCCTAAAGTCACACAACTAACAGAGTCTTTTATGTGAGAAGTATTTAAGGAACTCTACTACATGCTAGCAATTTTTTTTTTTATTTGAGATGGAGTTTCGCCCTTGTTGCCCAGGCTGAGGTGCAATGGCAACATCTCGGCTCACTGCAACCTCCACTTCCCGGGTTCAAGCAATTCTCCTGCCTCAGCTCCCGAATAGCTGCGATTACAGGTATGCACCACCACACCTGGATATTTTTGTATTTTTAGTAGAAACAGGGTTTCTCCATGTTGGTCAGGCTGGTCTCGAACTCTCAACCTCAGGTGATCCACCCACCTCGGCCTCCCAAAGTGCTGGGATTACAGGCATGAGCCACCGCACCTGGCCCCATGCTGGTACCTTCCTGTGCACTAGAGCCCATCACTAACAGTTAGGGGACCCAGGATGAGCATACAAATTGAGGTCCCTATACCAGATGTCTAAATTTTTAAAATTATAAACGCTGGTGTGCTGGAGCCAGGTACAGGCCATAGGCCTCTCTTCCCAAATTCAGATTTATTAATGTTGTACTGGTAGCTTGAAATCAGCCATGGTGGAAATATTTAGACCACGGTAAAGGGCAGACACTACAAATTGTCCTTTTGTTTGTCGGTTTGTCTTTAGAGAGCCTCTTTTTAAGCATTTACAAGCACAGCACTTCTTATAACAACCTAACCTTTGAATAAAATATGTTATACTCCTTAATTTTTAAAAATACACCTTCATAGTTACATGGAAGGCCAAGTTTGAATTTAGTCCCAGATTCCTTGTTGTTCCACACCAGAATTTGGCAGAGAAGAGAGAGCCATTCCCCAGAACTATGCCCCCTCGCCTGCACGATGAGGCCCTAGCCCTCTCCACTTCTCATCACATCCCAAGTTTCATCATGCACTGGGAAGGAGTTCATGTGAACCCCTGTGGACACTCCAGCACACACATCAAAGCTTTGTCTATCTGTACACCACACACACATAGAAACAGCTGCCCTAGATCACGTCTCTGGGCCTAGGGGCATATACACCAGGGGTGCAGAACAACCTCAGTTGACTCGATGAAGGGAGAGAATACTCACAGATTCTGGAAGCAGACACAAGTCTTTAAAGGTCTGAAATTTCAGCATTATCTAGAAAAGAAGGACAGTGTAGGCTCTGGGTAAGTCCCTTTTTCTTACCAATAAATCACCCCTTAGAGAGTCGTGCAGATGGAAGAGGGCTCAGACAGAGCCCTCTAAAACACAGGGCTCGGGATAGAGGCCTCTATTGCCTGATCTAAGAATGGTACTAAATACAGAAGTTTCAAAGCCCTCATGGAACTCATGTTCCACTAAGGTAAGTTTTAAAATCATCAAAGTATTTTAAAGATCTAATTGTTTATACTCACACTCCTTTTTAGCTCAAGTAAAATATTAGTAATCACCATTTATTGGCAGCATACTATTTACTCAGAGCTTACCAAGTTGTTGGAGACTGAATGACTAAAAATTCAGGGCCTAGGTATTAATTTTAGTAAGCAAAACAATTATTGATATTTATTTATCACAAAATAATTGTCAATGGAAGGACTCAGAGCAGCTTCACATTCCATGAAAAAAGTGCTCCTTCTACCTGCCCAGCTGAATCCTTTTGCAAATTGTGGATTAGTTTTGCTCCCTGATCATGGCACCTGTCACCATGGGTAATAAGAGCACTTTCATTATTTACCTAAGAATTTAGAAATATACCTTCATAATAACCTGGAAGGCAAAGTGTCAGCAACACTGGCTGTGATACCAATGCTGCCTCTTAGGTGTTTTGCAACCATCTGTAGTTCATGAAACACTATGGTCTCATTTTCTCCATCTGAAATCTAGAATATTAACATTGTTCACTACTTCTAGGATAGTACATTTAGAGGCTGTATGTGAAGGCAAGCTGAAGCCTGTAAAAAGTTAACATAGAGAAAAGAGAGTCCTCAGGGAAATGCTTTATTTTTTCTTTTTTCTTTTTTTTTTTTTTCAGTCTTAAAGAGGCTTTCACAGCCAGGTGAAGCAGCTGCCACCGAGGGACCAAGACAACTGGAGCACTCCCAGCAGACCTTCGGAGGGAAGGCACCAAGAGTGGACAGAGGGAAGACACAGAAGCTGGATTGAAGTGGGAGGAAGCTGGGAACCGTGCATGGGGCTATCGTGCACCAGGACTCATTCCTGGCCCCCAGAAACCTCAAGGGAATTGGGTAAGTTGAACCAGTGAGGAGAAACCCACTCTTGCCATTGGCCTCTGGAATCGCAGTGGGCGGAGATCCCTCAAACACCACAGACACTTGAGTTGGCAGGCAGAGCTGCTTAGAGAAGTGATAGGAGCAGCATGCCAGTGGAAGCAGGGCCTACAGGGTTTGGCGTGGGAGCATCTGTAGCAGAACACAGCCAGGGAAACCCATCTTCCTAGGTGCAATTTGCTCCCATAGGAGACTTTAGCTCTAGGGTAATTGTCTCGGACCTGAACTCTGCAGCAATGTCCTGCCCATAAGACTACGTCAGTAAGACCTAAGCACCCATTGGACTGATGGCCTCTCCCAGGGCCAAACCTAGCCACACCTGCTTGTAGGGCAGCTAGAGGGTGCCCTGGGGGCTGCATCAGAGCTCCTGCACTGGCTGATGGTGCCTGGCCCTCACTGCCATGCACCAACCTGCCTGCTCCCTCCCCATGCTGCAGCTTACCCTGGGCCCACAGCAACCTCTGATATGGCTTTGCTGGCACATATGTAGCTGGGCAGGTTTTGCCTTCCTTGTCCCACACATTTATGTGTGCACCCTGCCTGTCACTGATGGGGTGGGAGTGCACTCTGCTCTCCCTCCTGGACCATTATTGTAGTAGAGCCTTGGCAGGCACAAAGCCAACCAGTCCCATCCCCACCATTGCCTAGCCCTGGTGCCAACACTACCAAGGAAGTGAAACTATGCACAGAGAACAGCAGACCCTCCCCAACCCTGAGTGACTACTCTTGCCTGTGGCACACAGAAAACACACAATCTTGTATCTACAAGCACCCCACCCACATGCTAACCCCATCACCAGTGCCACCACAGGCACAGTTGCCAGCAGCACCCCCCAGCAACACCATGAGCCATGCTGCCTTCACTACTGTGGTGAATGCCTGCATGGAGGGAGGCCTGGGCACAACTAAGGAGTATGTACCCACTGTGCTGCTGCCACTGCAAATGAGAATGGATCCTGCAACTACTGCAGGATGGCTGCTGCCACTTTGGCTGACACCACCCTTTTTGCTGACAAAATAATCCTATATCTAGAAAACTTCATAATCTCAGCCCAAAAGCTCCTTAAGCTGATAAACAACTTCAGCAAAATCTCCGGATAAAAATAATTGGTGTACCAAAATCACTAGCACTCCTATACATCAACAACAGTTAAGCTGAGAGTCAAATCAGAAACTCGATTCTATTCACAATTGCCACAAAAAGAAAAAAATACCTATGAATACAGCTAAAAGATATCTGCAGGGAGAACTACAAAACATTGCTCAAAGAAATCAGAGATGAAACAAACAAATGAAAAAAAAAGTTCCATGCTCATGAATAAAAACGATAAATGTCATTAAGATGGCCATAATGTCCAAAGCAATTTATATATTCAATGCTGTGCCTATCAAACTACTAATGACATTCTTCACAGAACCACAAAAAATATTTTAAAATTCATATGAACCAAAAAAGAGCCCTAATAGCCACGAATATCCTAAGCAAGAAGAATTGAGGAGAAGGAACTCCCTCTTCTCCAAAGCTGGAGGCATCATGCTACCCAACTTTAAACTATACTATGGGGCAGCAGTAACCAAAACAGCATAGTACCAGTACAAAAACAGACAAATAGACCGGTGGAACAGAATAAAAACCCAGAATAAAGTGGCACACCTACAACTAGCTGATCTTCAACAAAGCTGACAAAAATAAGCAATAGGAAAAGGACTCCCTATTCAATAAATGGTGCTGGGATAACTAGCTAGTCATAAGCAGAAGATTGAAAATGGATGCCTTCTTTACACCATATACAAAAATTAACTCATGATTAAAGACAAAAATGTAAAACTCAAGACTATAAAAATCCTGGAAGACAACCTAGGCAATACCATTCTGAACACAGGAATGGGCAAAGATTTCATGATGAAGATGCCAAAAGCAATTACAACAAAAGCAAAAATTACAAATGAGATCTAATTAAACTAAAAAGCTTCTGGACAGTAATAGAAACTATTGACAGAGTAAACAGACAACCTATAGAAATGAGAGAAAATATTTGCAAACTATGCATCTGACAAAGGTCTAATATCCAGCTTTCATAAGAAAACTTAAGCAAATTTATAAGAAAAAACAAACTACATTAAAAAGTAGGCAAAGGACATGAACACTTTTCATAAGAAGACATACATGCAGCCAAAAAGCATATGAAAAAAAGCTCAACATCACTGATCATTAGAGAAATGCAAATCAAAATCACAAAGAGATACCATTTCAGATCCAGTTGGAATGGCTACTGTTAAAAAGTTTAAAAAAAAAAAAAAAAGATGCAGGTGAGGTTACAGAGAGAAAGGAATGCTTATATACTGTTGATGGGAGTGTAAATTAGTTCAACCATAGTGCAAAACAGTTTGGTGATTCCTTAAAGACCTAAAAGCAGAACTGCCATTCAACCCAGCAATATCACTACTGAGTATATACCCAAAGGAATAATTCTATCATAAAGACAAATGCAAGCATATGTTCATTGCAGCACTATTCACAATAGCAAAGACATGGAATCAACCAAAGTGCCCATCAACGGTAGACTGGATAAAGAAAATGTGATACATATACATCACGGGATACTATGCAGCCTTAAAAAAGGATGAGATCATGTCCTTTGCAGCAACATGGATGGAGCTGGAGGCCATTATCCTTAGCAAACTAATACAGGAATAGAAAACCAAATATTGCATGTTCTCACTTATAAATGAGGGTTAAAAGATGAGAACACGTGCACACACAGAAAAGAATAACAGGCACTGCATCCTATTGCAAGGTAGAGAATGGGAGGAGAGAGGTGATCAGGAAAAATAACTAATGGGTATTAGGTCTAATACCTGAGTAACAAAATAATCTGTACAACAAACCCCCATGACATGAGTTTACTTATATAACAAAGCTGCATCTGTAACCCTGAACTTAAAGTTAAAAAAATTAATTAAGGTATAGTTGGCAGGTAAAAATTATATATATTTATGGTGTACAACTTGATGTTTTAATGTATGCATATACTATGAAATCATGAAATCTAATTAACATGCCCATCACCTCATATACTTATCATTTTATGTTGTGAGGACATTTACTATCTAGTCTCTTAGCCATTTTCAAGTATATAAGATATTATTATTAACTGTAGTACAGTAGATCGCCTGAACTTATTAATCCTATCTGACTAAATTTTTGTACGCTTTGGCCATCATCTCGCCACTCCCCTGTCCCCACTCTCACCCCCTGACAACCACCATACTACTCTATGCTTCTATGAGTTTGACTTTTTTAGTTGCCACACGTGAGTGAAGTCATGCAGTGCTCATATTTCTGTGCCTGGCTTAATTCACTTAGTACATGTCCTGCAAGCTCATCCATGTTGTCACAGATTATAATTATTTTCCAAGACTGAATAGAATTCCATTATATGCACACACACACGTACACAGACACACACACACACAACATATTTTCTTTATCCATTCATCTATTGATGAGCCCAGGTTACTTTCCTTTATTGATTATTGTGAACAATGCTATAATGACATCGGTCTAGGCAATGGTTTTTTGTATATGACCCCAAACACAGGCAAAAAAAGCACAAATAAATGAGGTGGCATCAAAAAAAAAAGCTTTTGCACAAACAAAGCAACAGTCAACAGGGTGAAAAGATAATCTATGGAATGGGAAAAAATATTTGTAAACTATCCATCTGACAAGGAGTATCCAAAATATATAAGAAACACTCAATAGCAAACAACTCAATAGAAAAAAAATCTGATAAAAAAAAACAAAGGATCTGAAGAGACATTTCTCAAAAGAAGACATGCAAATGTCCAACAGATATATGAAAACAATGCTCCAGTCACTACTTATCATGGAAATGTAAATTAAAACTCAAACTACAATGAGAAACTACCTTACACTGTTGGAATAGCTTTCATCACAAAGACAACAGATGAGTATTGAAGAGAATGTAGAGAAAAAGGAATCCCTGTACACTAATATGGTTTGACTCTGTGTCCCCACTCAAATCTCATCTTGAATTGTAATCCCCATAATCCCCACATGTCCAAGGAAGGAGCTGGTGGGGGGTGATGGATCATGGGAGTGGTTTCCTCCATACTGTTCTTATCATAGTGAGTGAGTTCTCACGAGATGTGATGGTTTTACAAGGGGCTCTTCTCCCTTCATTCATTTGCTCTCTCTTGCCTGCCACCATGTAAGATATGCCTTTGCTTCTCTCTTGCCTTCTGCCATGATTGTAAGTTTCCTGAGGCCTCCCTAGACATGCAGAACGATGAGTCAGTAAACTTGATAAATTACCCAGTCTCAGGTATGTCTTTATAGCAGTGTGAGAATAAACTAACACACACACTGTTGCTGGAAATGTAAACTGGTAAAACCATTATGGGAAACAGTATGGTGGTTCCTCAGAAAATTAAAAATAGAACTATCATATGATTCTGCAATCCCACCTCTGGATACATATCCAGAGGATATAAAATAAGCATGTCCAAGAGATGGCTGCATCCCCATGTTCACTTAAGAAACTTCTTACAGTGGAGAGCAGCGTTTTGATTATTTGCCTATTTGTGAGAATCGATTCTTTATGTGCAAGTCTTTAAAGTTTATTAACAGATTTACTTGTTGGTTTATTTGTTGTTTGTTTTATTTAATCATTGCATTAGAAAATATGTATATTTGGCACATTCTTGTCAGCAACTTTCTTAAAGCTGAAACAGAATTTACCTAATTTATTCCAGTAATTGTTACTAAAGTACAAAGTGTAAAGGAAAAATTAATTGTGTGTATTTCTGTGATGTCATGAATTATTAAAATATAATTATCTGCTTTTGGCATACCTATAACTTCAGTTACTGTGGGTTTAAGATGCTGGTCACATTTATGATGGCACCCCACATATACACACCCTCCTCTCATACATGGAAAACGAAACCTGCTGTTGTTTTCACTGGACAGTGGGTGTCAATAATTTGACCTGGAGACTGGGGGGAAGAAAGGAGGAAAGTGGAAAAGAGGTTCCTTTCTTCAGATTCAGGGAAACAGTTTAAATTTTATTGTTAAAGGATCTGACAAAGCATCGTTTAGGGAGGGGATGCTGCCATTCTGGAAGGGGAGATTTCCCATAGTTGGTTACCTCTTATTCTTTCTTCACTGAGTCTCACTCACAGCCCTGTAAATCCTTCGGGCAAGAAGCAACAAGTTGCAGGCTGCTTCTACATCTGCCTAGGAAGCGGGTGTCAGGTGGGAGGAGGGCAGAGGACTCATGCATCTCTCCCCTGAACCTTAGTTTCCACCTGCAGACTTTCTTTTAATGTAATCTAGACTCTGTTAGGACCTAGGACCTGAGACCAGTTCAACAATCTCTCCCCCTGCACTGGGCACTCTCCAAGAGTATGCCTGGCAGTCAGGCTCTGAATCTTGGCATGCTGCCTATTCTGGCCTTTCCCTTTTGTTGCCCTAAGGGCTGTGTGTTGTGAATCAAATCACTGGGCAACGAAGTACCTTCAAAAGAGCCCCAAGCTCTCTGGCAATTACTGTGTATTCCAGCCAAAACTGCAAAGAAAGGAGGGCATCTAGCTAAGGGGACCAATCCCCGTCTTTCTGCCAGTCCCTTATAACTACTCAAGCTCCCTTTAAAGAGGCTCATATTGGAATACTCTGTTGACAAGTAGATACCACTTCACCTCTGCTAGGGTGAGTGCTGGTAGCTCCTCCCTGTTAAATGCACATCTCAATGCCTCTGCCCTAAGTGCATTGTGCAATAAATGAGCTGTCACACTGAACAGGTGGGAAAGAAGTGAACTGCTTGTTCACTTGCTGCTGTTGCCACTGCTGTTCCAGAAATAGAAGATAAGACAGGTGAGAACTGTTTTTCCTTCTATCAAGAAAGATTCTAAACTGAGGCAATGCTTTGCATTGAGTTCTGGGTTTTGTGGTTTTGGGAACCAGCAGTAGTCAAAGTATCTTCTCTTGGTAACTCCTTCCCCTCTAGGCCATAAAGGCTCTTTTCTTTTTTAAATAAAACACAACAGCACAAAAAAAAAAAACAAAAAACAAAGACAAAAAAACCTTCAAGCTCCCTTCAGTAGTTGCTACACCTTCAGATTGAGACATCCTTCCTTATTTGCAAACCTCAGCTGCGTCCGGGGGCAGGGCCACAGTGAAACTGCCGGGAGCAAAAAGGTTTCCAAGAAAAAGTACCACATCAGACTGGAAACTGGGGACAGATCAATCCTGGGATATGACGGGCATCAGAAGGCTCCCTCTCCAAAGGACTTAAGAACCAAAGCTGACAGTTTCTTTACTTGGTAAGTTTTGTGTGGTTTGCTGTGTAAAGCATATCTGAGAACAGGTATTATTGAGCTCAACTTCCTTTTCTCCTTATTGGAAGGGTTTGTGAATTCAAGTCTGTGGACTGAGGTGGTGGGGAGCATCCAATTAGAACTCTAGTCACATGTAGCTCACAGCCATGTGGGCTGGGCTGGGGATGGTCCATCAAGCATTTGGAATAGGCTTGGTTTTTGGAATGCAGTGGATCTGATTGCTTCTTGGCAGCTTCTCTTTCCCAATTACGTTTGGCTTAGTCTGATAGTCAAACTACTTTACAATCCCTAAGCTGATCCAGAAAGTATACAGAGGAGACAGAGAGAACGCTGTCTAAAAAGAGACTGGGGATGGGGGAAGGAGGATTCTGGTTGGATTTTCACAATGTTCCCTGAATAATCCACAACCCATCCCAAAGAATGGTGACTGTATATGATACCCTGGCTCTTTGTTAAGCTCAAAACGCTGACTATAACATACCTCTTTAAAATGCTGGCCAATTAAAGCCATTGCACACATTTTCAATTGTTTTGTTCCCTTAATGAAACTCAAGAATGTATATTACAGGTATGGATTTGATTAAAAATGTAAGGTTTCTCATAATGAATATATGTTCTGGTTCAAATAATTTATAAGTTTCCTAAAATCTAAACCCAGTACTTTGCATTACATCAGAAAACAAAACCTTGATAATTTGAGTTCCAATCTGAACATGGTGATTCCACTGAAGTGAAGCTAATGTTTTCCTTTGTATAATTTACAAATGAATTGTTTGCATGAAATTTAATGCAAGCAAAATTTTGAACCTATTTTAGAGAATGGATTAGTTTTTCTAATGGCGTTATTTTTGTTGTTATAGTTGCTGAGATAGGGTCTTAGTCTGTCATCCAGGCTGGAATGTAATGATGCAATCACAGCTAACTGTAACCTCAAACTCTTGGGTTCAAGCGATCCTCCTGTCTTAACCGCCCAAGTAACTCAGAGTACAGGTATGCACCACCATGCCTGCCCAATTTTTTTTTTTTGGTAGATGTGGGGGAGTCTCACTATGTTGTCCAGGCCAGTCTCAAATTCCTGTTCTCAAGCAATCCTTCTGCTCTGGCCTCCCTAAGTGCTGGGATTACAGGCCACTGCACCTGGCCTCTAATCGCTTTACAGAATTCATTATTCACATGAGAATATATTCACAAATTGTTAAGTATCTCAGCCACCTATTAAACCAAGTTTAAAAATAATAACAACGACCATTTTACAATTTTAAAAGGACTTCAAGTTGAAGAGCCTTAGGTAGCAGGTATCTTGAGTAGAGTATGTATGTATTTAAATGATGTTAAAGAGAGGCACTACAAATATTGTCTGGTCAAATTCCATCTTACCAAGTAAAAATTAATTGATTTTATTATTTAAAGGTTGAAATATAAAATAATAACAATATAGTTAAGCCTCCATGGTGTAATGTCTAGAAAACTTCTTGCCCTCTCTCTCCAAAGCTGAAATGTCAGATGGTGAGGTTAATTAACACACAACAATCTTGAAGGTTAGCTACTAATTTTTTTTAAATTATACTTTAAGTGCTGGGGTACATGTGCGGAATGTGCAGGTTTGTTACATAGGTATATACATGCCATGGTGGTTTGCTGCACCCATCAACCCGTCATCTACATTAGGCATTTCTCTTAATGCTATCCCTCCACGCTCCCCCTACCCCACGACAGGCCCCGGTGTGTTATGTTCCCCTCCTTGTGCCCATGTGTTCTCATTGTTCAACTCCCATTTATGAGTGAGAGCATGTGGTATTTGGTTTTCTGTTCTTGTGATAGTTTGCTGAGAATGATGGTTTCCAGTGTCATCCATGTCCCTGCAAAGGACATGAACTCATCCTTTTTTATGGCTGCATAGTATTCCATAGTGTATATGTGCCACATTTTCTTTATCCAGTCTATCACTGATGAGCATTTGGGTTGGTTCCAAGTCTTTGCTATTGTGAACAGTGCTGCAATAAACATGCATGTGCATCTGTCTTTATAGTAGAATGATTTATAATATTTTGGGTATATACCCAGTAATGAGATGGCTTGATCAAATGGTATTTCTGGTTCTAGATCCTAGAGGAATTGCCACCCTGTCTTCCACAATGCTTAAACTCATTTACACTCCCACCAACAGTGTAAAAGTGTTCCTATTTCTCCACATCCTCTCCAGCATCTATTGTTTCCTGACTTTTTAATGATCGCCATTCCTGGCATGAGATAGTATCTCACTGTGGTTTTGATTTGCATTTCTCTAGTGACCAGTGATGATGAGCTTTTTTTCATATATATGTTGGTTGCATAAATGTCTCCTTTTGAAAAGTGTCTGTTCATATCCTTTGCCCACTTTTTGATGGGGTTGTTTATTTCTTGTAAATTTGTTGAAGTTCTTTGTAGATTCTGAATATTAGCCCTTTGTCAGATGGATTGATGGCAAAAATTTTCTCCCATTCTGTAGGTTGCCTGTTCACTCTAATGATAGTTTCTTTTGCTGTTCAGAAGCTCTTTAGTTTAATTAGATCCCATTTGTCAATTTTGGTTTTTGTTGCCATTGCTTTTGGTGTTTTAGTCATGAAGTCTTGGCCCATGCCTATGTCCTGAATGATACTGCCTAGGTTTACTTCTGGGTTTTTATGGTTTTAGGTCTTGCATTTAAGTCTTTAATCCATATTTAGTTAATTTTTGGATAAGGTGTAAGGAATGGATCCAGTTTCAGCTTTCTGCATATGGCTTGCCAGTTTTCCCAACACCATTTATTAAATAGGAAATCCTTTCCCCATTGCTTGCTTTTGTCAGGTTAGTCAAAGATCACATGGTTGTAGATGTATGGTATTATTTCTGAGGCCTCTTTTCTGTTCCATTGGTCTATATCTCTGTTTTGGTACCAGTATCATGCTGTTTTGGTTACTTGCAATCTTGTAGTATAGTTTGAAGTCAGGTAACATGATGTCTCCAGCTTTGTCTTTTTGCTTAGGATTGTCTTGGCTATGTGGGCTCTTTTTTCATTCCATATGAAATTTAAAGTAGTTTTTTCCAATTCTGTGAAGAAAATCAATGGTAGCTTGATGGGGATAGCATTGAATCTGTAAATTACTTTGGGCAGTATGGCCATTTTCACGAGACTGATTCTTCCTATCTATGAGCACGGAATGTTTTTCCATTTGTTTGTGTCCTCTCTTATTTCCTTGAGCAGTGGTTTGTAGTATTCCTTGAAGAGGTCCTTCACATCCCTTGTAAGTTGGATTCCTAGGTATTTTATTGTCTTTGAAACTATTGTGAATGGGAATTCACTCAGGATTTGGCTCTCTGTTTGTCTGTTATTGGTGTATAGGAATGCTCAGGATTCTTGCACATTGATTTTGTATACCGAGACTTTGCTGAAGTTGCTTATCAGCTCAAGGAGATTTGGGGATGAGATGATGGGGTTTTCTAAATATACAATCATGTCATCTGCAAACAGAGACAATTTGACTTCCTCTTTTCCTAATTGAATACCCTTTATTTCTTTCTCTTGCCTGATTGCCCTGGCCAGAACTTCCAATACTATGTTGAATAGTAGTGGTGACAGAGGGCTTCTTTTTCTTGTGCCAGTTTTCAAAGGGAATGCTTCCAATTTTTGCCCATTCACTATGATATTGGCTGTGGGTTTGTCATAAATAGCTCTTATTATTTTGATATATATTCCATCAATACCTGGTTTATTGAGAGTTTTTAGCGTGAAGAGCTGTTGAGTTTTGTTGAAGGCTTTTTCTGCATCTATTGAGATAATCATGGGGTTTTTGTCATTGGTTCTGTTTATGTGATGGATTACATTTATTGATTTGCATATGATGAACCAGCCTTGCATCCCTGGATGAAGCCGACTTGATCATTTTGGATAAGCATTTTGATGTGCTGCTGGATTTGGTTTGCCATTATTTTATTGAGGATTTTCACACCGATGTTCATCAGAGATATTGGCCTGAAATTTTCTTTTCTTGTTGTTTCTTTGTCAGGTTTTGGTGTTAGGCTGATGCTAGCTTGATAAAATGAGTTAGGGAGGATTCCCTCTTTTTCTATTGTCAGGAATAGTTTTAGAAGGAATGGTACCAGCTCCTCCTTGTACCTATGGTAGAATTAGGCTGTGAATCCATCTGGTCCTGGACTTTTTTTGGTTGGTAGGCTATTAATTGCTGCCTCAATTTCAGAACATGTTACTGGTCTATTCAGGGATTTGACTTCTTCCCGGTTTAGTCTTGGGATGGTGTATTGTCCAGGAACTTATCCATTTCTTCTAGATTTTCTAGTTCATTTGCATAGAGGTGTTTATAGTATTCTCTGATGGTAGTTTGTATTTCTGTGGGATTGGTGATGATATCCCCTTTATCATTCTTTGTTGGGTCTATTTGATTCTTCTTTCTTTTCTTCTTTATTAGTCTAGCTAACAGTCTATCTATTTTGTTGATGTTTTCAAAAAACCAGCTCCTGGATTCATTGACTTTTTGAAGGGATTTTTGTGTCTCTCTCTCCTTCAGCTCTGCTCTGATCTTAGTTATTTCTTGCCTTCTGTTAGCTTTTGAATTTGTTTGCTCTTCCTTCTCTAGTTCCTTTAATTGTGATGTTAGGGTGTTGAATTTAGATTTTTCCTGCTTTCTCTTGTGGTCATTTAGTGCTATAAATTTCCCTCTACACATTGCTTTAAATGCGTCCCAGAGATTCTAGTATGTTGTGTGCTTCTTCTCATTGGTTTCAAAGCACATCTGTATTTCTGCCTTCATTTCATTATTTACCCAGTAGTCATTCAGGAGTATATTTAGTTTCCATGTAGTTGTGCAGTTTTGAGTGAGTTTCTTAGTCCTGAGTTCTAGTTTGATTGCACTGTGGTCTGAGAGACTGTTTATGATTTCCGTTCTTTTGCATTTGCTGAGGAGTGTTTTACTTCCAGTATGTGGTCGATTTTAGAATAAGTGCGATGTGGTGGTGAGAAGAATGTATAGTCTGTTTATTTGGGTTGGAAAGTTCTGTAGATGTCTATTAGGTCTGCTTGGTCCAGAGCTGAGTTCAAGTCCTGGATATCCTTGTTACTAATTTTAATAGTACTTTTTTTTGTAAACTGAAAACATTACTTAGAAAATTATTCAGCCACAAATTTTCCATGATGGAATAGCATGTCAAAATTCCTGTTTCCTGATTTCTTTTAATGCGACCACCAGAGCCGGCGCCAGAGAAAAGGCAAGTAGGCAAGGTAAAAAGGAAACTTTATTAGGTAGCCAATGTAAAGAAAGAGGAAGCGAGGTTCACCGGTCTCTGGCGGCGGAGGCCGAGGAACTCGCTCTCACGTTCTCGGAGGAGGTTCCTGGGTCCCGCGCGCCTGCCGGGAGCGGCTTTTATGTTTTGGGCCTGGGAGTGGGAGGGCAATAGGCGGGATGCGGGCGTGTAGGGGGTGTTCCCTAGGTGTGGCCAGGTAAATCTCGGTCTCTTCGGATTGACGTCACCTGGCACATGTCCGGTTGATCTGCACCTTCCCGGGCGCCAGCTACATTTTCGTGTGTGGGAAAAGTTGGTGATCAAGAACCCGGAAGTATGCCATCTTAGTCACCTTTGTTCTTTGTTTCCCTCTCCCTCCATCCAGACATTTCCTTTGCATTCACATCAGTTACTTCCCCTCTCCAGGCTTCAGGTCATCTGTATGATGGAGGTGATAGCACTGATCTTAGAGGGTTTTCTAGGGGATTAAGGTAATGTGTAGAACGTATCAGCTGAGTGGCTAGAATGTAATTGCTGTTGAAACGGTTTGACACACACCTTGCACATATACATCCATACAATTTGCTTGTTTCTTTTATTTTGATCATTTTTTATCCTACCACCTAGAGGGAGAAAGTCAAACATATTAGTGCATCCTGCTATATTATAGCAGGTTTGATAACTTACCCAGAGGAAGAGAAGATGAATATTAACAGATACTGACATTTGCTAACATAGGCCTATGCTGGTCTTGTTTTCCATGTATCAAAAGCACTCAAGAAATAACAGGCTTTTATTCTGAGGGATAAGTAATTTAGTAGATAAATCAACCTTCTCAGGCACATATTAATCTGCTACAATTTTAATGTTATATATAATAACTATAAAGTTTCTGCATCCACTTCCTGTGAATTCCCTCCAAAGCCTATGATGGAAATTAGTTGTAATTAATGTTTGAAGAATTTTTGTACATTCTTTTATGAGAATTTGAAAAGTGTCACTTAATACATATACACCTGGCTGGCAAATGCAGGTTTGGGGCAACCTCTCTCACTAACCAGCAATGTGAGCTTGAACAAATTACATCCAACATCTCTGAGCTTCTATTTTCCCTGCATGTCTGATGAGGGCCCTGTGACCCAATAATTGCACAGGCTGTTTCTTTCTGGCTCTAAAAGCCCTAGCTCTAAGTTACTTTTAGTTCCAAGATCAATGCATAAAATAAATTTCAAAGCTATTTTCTTAATTTTCCAAACAGTGCTGAAGAATCAGGAGACAAATTTGAATTTGTAATATTAAGGAAAAGAAACAAAGGGAGAAAACCCACACTCATCACCGAAGTAGAATAATTTCAAAATCAAGCAATTTAGTTTTGCCCAACAGAAGTCCCAGACAAACTTCTATTACTCTGAAGAGAAAAAATATGGTAGGTGAATGCATTAGGAGGGAAACACACCACGCACACACACACACACACACACACACACTACACACATGTATTAATATGAAATGAAAGAAACCTATCCCATCAGATAAGAATATGCCAAAAATCCAAGGACTGTTTTTCAGAACAGATGAAACTACTCCTTCCCACCAAAACCAATCTGATATTTCATAAACTAAATTATAATAGTAAGAAGAAAAACAAATAGGGAATCCTTTCCCCATTTCTTGTTTTTGTCAGGTTTGTCAAAGATCAGATGGTTGTAGATGTGTGGTATTATTTCCGGGGGGCTCTGTTCTGTTCCATTAGTCTATATCTCTGTTTTGGTACCAGTACCATGCTGTCTTGGTTACTGTAGCCTTGCAGTATAGTTTGAAGTCAGGTAGCATGATGCCTCCAGCTTTGTTCTTTTGGATAAGGATTGTCTTAGCTATGCGGGCTCTTTTTGGGTTCCATATGAACTTTAAAGTAATTCTTTTCCAATTCTGTGAAGAAAGTCATTGGTAGCTTAATGGGGATGGCATTGAATCTATAAATTACCTTGGGCAGTATGGCCATTTTCACGATATTGATTCTTCCTATCCATGAGCATGGAATGTTCTTCCATTTGTTTGTGTCCTTTTCTATTTCATTGAGCAGAGGTTTGTAGTTCTCCTTGAAGAGGTCCTGCACATCCCTTATAAGCTGGATTCCTAGATATTTTATTCTATTTGAAACAATTGTGAATGGGAGTTCATTCATGATTTGGCTCTCTGTTTGTCTGTTATTGGTGTATAGGAATGCTCGTGATTCTTGCACACTGATTTTGTATACCGAGACTTTGCTGAAGTTGCTTATCAGCTTAAGGAGGTTTTGGGCTGAGATGATGGGGTTTTCTAACTATACAGTCATGTCATCTGCAAACAGGAAAAATTTGACTTCCTCTTTTCCTAATTGAATGCCCTTTATTTCTTTCTCCTGCCTCATTGTCCTGGTCAACATTTCCAACACTGTGTTGAATAGGAGTGGTGATAAATGGTGCTGGAAAAACTGGCTAGCCATATGTAGAAAGCTGAAACTGGATCCCTTCCTTTCACCTTATACAAAAATTACTTCAAGGTGGATTGGAGACTTAAAATATTAGACCTAAAACCATAAAAATCCTAGAAGAAAACCTAGGCAATACCATTCAGGACATAGGCATGAGCAAGGACTTCATGTCTAAAACACCAAAAGCAATGGCAACAAAAGCCAAAATTGACAAATGGGATCTAATTAAACTAAAGAGCTTCTACACAGAAAAAGAAACTACCATCAGGGTGAACAGGCAACCTACAGAATGGGACAAAAATTTTTGCAATCTACTCATCTGACAGAGGGCTAATATCCAGAACCTACAAAGAACTCAAACAAATTTAGAAGAAATAAACAAACAACCCCATCAAAAAGTGGGCAAACGATATGAACAGACACTTCTCAAAAGAAGACATTTAGGCAGCCAACAGACACATGAGAAAATGCTCATCATCACTTGCCATCAAAGAAATGCAAATCAAAACCACAATGAGATACCATCTCACACCAGTTAGAATGGTGATCATTAAAAAGTCAGGAAATAACAGGTGCCAGAGAGGATGTGGAGAAATAGGAACACTTTTACACTCTTGGTGATACCGTAAACTAGTTCAACCACTGTGGAAGACAGTGTGGCGATTCCTCAAGAATCTAGAACTAAAAATACCATTTGACCCAGCCATCCCGTTACTGGGTATATACCCCAAGGATTATAAATCATGCTGCTATAAAGACACATGCACACATATGTTTATTGCGACACTATTCACAATAGCAAAGACTTGGAACCAACCCAAATGTCCATCAATGACAGACTGGATTAAGAAAATATGGCACATGTACACCATACACTATGCAGCCATAAAAAAGGATGAGTTCATGTCCTCTGTAGGGATACAGATGCAGCTGGAAACCATCATTCTCAGCAAACTATCACAAGAACAGAAAACCAAACACCACATGTTCTCACTCATAGGTGGGAATTGAACAATGAGAACACTTGGACACAAGAAGGGGAACATCACACACCAGGGCCTGTTGTGGGGTGGGGAGACGGGGGAGGGATAGCATTAGGAGATACATCTAATGTAAATGATGAGTTAATGGGTGCAGCACACCAACATGGCACATGTATACATATGTAACAAACCTGCATGTTGTGCTCATGTAACCTAGAACTTAAAGTATAATAAAAAATAAATAAATAAAAAATAAGAAAAATAAGTATAAAATAAGAAAATTTGTTTTACAGGTGTTATTTAATTTGTCAAAGAAATCCCACTGATAAAAATTCATCCTGTATGGCTAGGAGCATCTACATTTTTCTGTTCTTCAGAGAAACAGAGTAGCTTATCGTCTAACTAAATTGCCATGGTGCTTCAACTGAGCTCAATTCTAACAAGTCAAGTTGGTTAAATTACAAAAACAAATTTCAACAAATCACGTTAATATACAAGCTATAATTTTCAGAAAGCATGTGCTTTTAAATACTGATGATCCATGATTTTTTTTATTTTTTTTAAATTTCATCACATTTGTCCCAGTAGACCTTTAAATAATCTAGAAAAAGTTAAAATGGGAACTTATTTTCCCATTTTGCCCTGCTCTTGTTTTGATTACCTTTCACATTTATCATAAATTTAAGAAAGGGATTGTGAAGAGAAGGAATGACCCACCAAGTTTCTATAGAGATACCTAAGTAACATGAGCAACACCCAAGTCTTTCCAGTTCTTCCACATTCTCCCATGTGCCTTGGGCACCCTCCAATCAGACACTATCCTGACATCACCTCTCTTGGAACACCTTTCTCAGGATATCCATTTGGCAAAATGGGTTGGAGATAATGTTCTCAGGTTCCCCCAGTGATTGGAAATGTGCTTCTCCCTCTCTCATTCAAACCTAGGTAGAAGAAAAAAATAAAAGATGGAAAGCTCAAAACAGCAGTCTGAAATGTAATTGCTGTTTCTTGGCACCGATGTCTATAGGAGTGGTCAGTCACTTCAATAGTTGGTGTGACATGGACACAACACCATCTTTAAGCAGAGGAACAATGTTCCTCATGGTAGAAAATGAATCCCTGGACTGAGTATTCATTAAGTATTAGTGTTTCACATTTCAATTTATATCAAAATACTTTCAGCCAAAAAATTTTCAAACACATGAATGAATATATTGTTAATGCATTGAGTTTAATATATATATAAGCACACAAAGAACTTCATAAAAATAAATAAGAATAATTTTTAAATGGTCTTATTCCTACAAGAACTTAAGATAAATCATCTGTATGCTGGTATTTCCTAGCCTCTTTCTACTTCTGTTTTTTGGGTAATTACAGTAGATTTTTTTTCTTTGGCTTGAAATGAGGATTCAATGAGTTATTATATAAAAGAACTTCAAACAGTGAGTGGCATAAAGAAAGTATTCAAAAAATGTAAACTATCATTACTTTTACTACTACTGCTACTTCTACTACTATTACTACTCTTGTAATCTTACTGTCAATACAATTAAAACTAAAAATCTTTTTTCACTTTATGTTGTTATTTTTCCTGTTTTATTGAGGTAAATTGACAAATAAAAGTTGTAAACATAATGGTCAATGTGATGCTTATGTATACATCGTGAAATAATTCCCACAATCAAACTAATATATTCATAACTTTACATAATTATCATTGTATGTTGGAGGGGTGAGAACGCTTGAGATCTACTCTTTCAACAAATTTCGAGTACACAAGACAGTATTATTAACTATAGTGACTATGTTGTACATTGGATCTCCAGAACTTATTTATCCTGAATAAGTAGTATGCTTTGACCAACATATCCCCATTTCTCCCATCTCCCAGCCCCTGGCACCCACTGTTCTGCTCATGACTTTTATGAGTTTGGCATTTTTAGATTCCATGTATAAGTGAGATCATATTGCATTTGTCTTTCTGTGCCTGACTTATTTCACTTAGCATAATGCCCTTCAGGTTGATCTGTGTTATCACAAATGACAGAATTTTCCTTCGTTTTTAGGGCTGAATAATATTCAGGGGTGTGTGTGTGTGTGTGTGTAGACAGATGATAGATAGATAGATAGATAGATAGATAGATAGATAGATAGATAGATAGATAGATAGACAGACAGATAGATGATAGATAGATACGGGTTTAGATATATACCACATTTTTAATCCACTCATCTATCAATGGACACTTAGTTGATTCTGTATTTTGGCTGTTCTGAATAATGCTGCTATGAACATGAGAATGCAAATATCTCATTGACATACTGATTTCATTTCCTTTGCCTATATGGCCAGTAATGATACTGCTGGAATGGTAGTTCTATATATTATTTGGGGGGGAAACCTCCATACTGTTTTCTTTTTTTTTTCATTTTGAAAAATATATATTTACAGGAACAATTCCCCATTCTCTGGGACTCTTTAGAAAAAAAAAAGGTCCATTCTGGGGAAGTAAAACAAACAGTGGAGATGAGAGTAGCACCGTCCCCCAAATCACCAACCCCCAGGTCCCGAGGCCTGGGCTGGGCCAGCGCTAAAAGTGAGCTCAGGAGTCTTTTGAACCCACTCTCTCTTGCCTAGAATAGAGACAGGACAGGTTTTACGTCCCCCATTCCTCCCTCCCAACTCCAGGGATATTAAAAGGGTCCTTTGTACCCTCCACAGGAAATTGGGGCCTGGGAGGGAGGGAACTGAAAAAACACATTTGGTATCAAAAATAAACACGTGGAGGGGGGAGGCGGCAGGAAGATTCCCCCCAAATCCCTTCCTTCCCACCCACCCCACCAAATATAAGAAGAGATGACTCCCTCTCCCCTATTGAGAAGCTCCATTTAAAAATAGATTATACTATCAAAATGGCAGCGGGGGAGAGACAGGGAAACCTGGAGTACTGGCTGGAGGGGCCCCCCAGATGGGGATCATCCCCAAAAAAACCCTCCATTGGGAGGAAACAGGCAGGACCCCAGGGAGGTTGGCAGACAAAGGAATGGCTTTTCAGGGGGAGGAAGAACAAAAGTGACATTCCTCCCTGGCCAAAGTTGGTTGAAAAAGGATAAGCTGTCTGAGAGAAAGGCTGGGGAGGTGGAAATTTCTATTCCAAGGGTGTGATTCTTCCTTGGCCAAGACTCCCAACCCATTAAACGGTACAAATTCTTCCTGGACCCCTGAGTATGGCCAGGAATAATAAAACAAACTAACTCTTCTACTCACATCTGAAAATGGAGACAGGGCTCCCTCATCTCCCCAAGGGCAGGCTGAGAAATAAAGAAAGAAAGGGCGTTCTCAAGCCAGACCCCGATTGTCTTGTCTTGGGGGAAAAAAGTGGGGAGGTGGGAGAGATGCCCTAACCACCCTAAAAGGTTAGGTCAGGCTCCTCCCAGTGGCCTTCAAACAATAAATAAATAAACCGCCCCTACCATTGATGTAGGAGATGTGCAAGGGCGACCACTGGGGGACTGACAGAAAACAGAGAAGTTGTGGACGCTGTGTGTTTTCTGTGGAGGAGGAGATAATGAGAATTACTCTTGAGAGTAATTCTTCCCAAGGATCCCCACCCCACCACAATCACAGCATGAGTCTTTCAATTGAACTATGTTTCTCCTTGAGATGGCTGGCTGGAGAGAGCATGGATGGAGTGACCCCAGAAGGGGTGGTGGTGGTGGTGGTGGTGGCGGTGGTAGTCATGGCTTCTGGGGCCCTGGGGAGAGCACCACGGGGGTCGAGAGGCCATCCACGCTGATGGAAGGGATGTGCACCTGGGCACTGCCACTGGACGGAAACTGGAAGGAGAGCTTGGCCGGGCTACGGGGCGCAATGGGACTCACGGTGCTCCAGAAGTGAATGCTGGGAGGCAGCGAGCTGGGTGTCAGCAGCACCGGGGTCAATGTATGCGTAGGAAGTAGGGAGGAGTTAGCGCTGGCTCAGGCGCCTGGAGGCCGGAGCCAGTTCCCGATCCTGGGGTCCGTTCGGGTCCTGGCTCACCTAGCAGGCTCGGGCTGAGTGGAAGCTCTAGGTCCCGGGGCTTCCGGCCCTTCTGCGGCTGGGAGATCTCAGGGCTGGAAGCCGCGTGGCCGCCCGCCTGCCTTGCGGTGTCCATAACGACCGCCGGCAGCCTGGCCGGCACGCCCTCCTGTGGAGGGACTTCTGGCTCTGCCTTGGTAGTTTCCGGCACAAACCCTCTCTCCCCGGCGACTTCCAACTCTTCCTTGGGCCCTTCCACTTTCACTTCCGGGGGCAAAACCTGGCCCAAACCTGGCGCCACATTCAGCTCTTCCGATTTCAGGTTTGGGGCCTCGGGTGGGGTCAGGATGACCTGCAGAAGCAAGCCGGCCTCCTCAGCCTCCAGGCAGGCCTCCAAGGGGCTTGGACTTGTGCTCCTGCTCCCCGAGGGGGGCGCTGCTGCTCCTGCAGGAGCTGCGTTGGGGAGCACCACAGCAGGCCGAGGATGAGGGGGTGGCTGTGGCTGCAGAGACTGGATGGTGAAGGTGGAATAGAGGCCCGAGCCCACTTACTCATTCCGGCGGCTATGTGCCAAACCGCTCGGGCCTGCCATTCCTGCATCCTTGGGTGTGCCTGGCTTTCCAGAGGCAGTGTCCCCTGGGGCGGCATGTACAGCAGCAAGGGCCACATTTGGCATGGCCGAGGTAACAGACACCTCTGAGTGGGGCGGGTAGTCCTCAGTGGAGCACCCTGCGACCTCAGGATAGGACACAAACTTACAGACGAACTTCCGGCCACTCACTTTGCGGATGATGTTCTTCTCATAGTAGTACCACAAGGCCCGGCTGAGCTTCTCGTAATTCATGTTGGTCTTGTTCTTGCATAGCCCCCACAGCCAGGCCACCTCCTCTGCATCCACCAGCTTGAATTCACCACCATCCCGTGAAGTCCAGGAGATGATGTGGCCATTGCCTTGCTCTCTCAGCAGCTGCAGCAGAAACTGCCACAGCGTGAGAGATGGGTCCATCGCTGGAGGAGTGGCCATCCCAGGGGTACCTATGTGTAGCGTGACGGTAGCGTTGGCAATGTTGGCAGCTCCGGGGGGCGGGGGCTCCACACGCGGCCCCACCACCCCCTAGGCCTGGGTTCCGAGGCAGCGGTGGCAGTGGTGGTGGCGGTGGTGGCGGTGGCGGTGGTGGCGGTGGCGGCGGCCGCAGCACCTAGAAGCCCTATACTGTTTTCTATAATGGCTAAAATAATTTACATTCCCACTAACGGTGTACAAGAGTTTTCTTTTCTCCATATTCTCACCAAGACGTATCTTTTGTCTTTTTTGACAACAGTCATTCTAACAGGTGTGAGATGATATCTCATGAGGTGGTTTTGGTTTGCATTTACCTGATGATAATTGATAGCATCTTTATATCCTTGCTGGCCATTTATATGCCTTCTTTAGGTAAATATCTATTCCTTTTCTTTGCCTGTTTTTAAAATTTTTCTTTTATTGTTTTAGAGGTAGAGTTTTTCTGTGTTGGCTAGGTTGGCCTCAAACTCCTGAGTTCAAGCAGTCCTCCTACCTCAGCCGCTGGAATAGCTGGGATTACAGGCATGTACCACTGCACCCAGCTGCCCATTTTTTAATTGAGTAGTTTGTTTTCTTGCTATTGAGTTGTTTAAATTCCTCATATATTTTGGAGATTAACCCCTTATCAGATGTGTGGGCCCTGCTGTGGCTTACAGAAGAGTCAGCATGGTTCCATTTGAAAGTGACTTTAGCTTATTGAATGATATAGGATGATTGCTTAACTTATTTGATTAAAATAAGTAAAAACATAGATGGTCCTCAGATGTATGCTTTACAAATATTTTTTCTCATTTTTTAGGCTGTCTCCTTACTTGCTTTATTATTTCCTTTGCTGTGCAGGGATTTAATTCAATACCATCTTATTTGTTTATTTTTGCTTTTGTTGCCTGTTCATTTGGGTTCCTATCCAAAAAAATCCATGCCCAGACAAATGTCATGGAGTTTTCCCATATGTTTTCTTCTAGTAAAGTTTCATATTTTATGTTTAAGTCTGTAATCCGTTTTGAGTTGATTTTTATGTATGATGTGAGATGAGGGTCCAGTTTTATACTTCTTCATCTGGATATTTAGTAACACTCCACCATTTGTTGAAGAGACTGTCTTTTCCCCATTTAGTGTTCTTAGGATCTTTGTGACAGATTAATTGACCTTAAATGCACAAATTTGTTTCTAGGCTATTACTTTCTATTGATTTATATGTATTTTTTATTCTAATACCATGCTGTTTTGATTATTATAGTTTTGTAGGCTATTTTGGGATCTGATAATGTGATAGTTCCAACTCTGTTTTTCCTTCTCAAGACTGCTGTGGCCACTCAGATTTTTTGTGGTTCCATACATTATTTTAGAGTGCTTTTTAAAATTTATTTGATAAATGTCATTGGAGTTTTGACAGTAATTGCACTGAATCTGTAGATGACTTTGGTAGTATGGATATTTTACTGATATTAATAATTCAAATCCAAGAACACAGAGTATTGTTCCACTTACCTGTGTCTCATTTAATTTTTTTTGTCATCGTCCTATAGTTTTCAGTGTATAGATCTTTTATTCCTTGGCTAAATGTAATGCTGTGTGTTTTTAGTGATCCTGGAAATTGAATTGTTTTATTGATACCTTTTTCAGAATGTTAGTTGTTATTATACCTAAACGCTACGAATATTTGTATGTTGATTTTATATTCTACAACTTTACTAAATTTATTAGTTCTAAAAAAAATTTTCTGTAGTCTTTAGGGTTTTCTGTGTATAAGATCATGTCATCAGAAAACAAGGACAATTTTACTTCTACCTTTCAGATTTGGATAACTTTCATTTCTTCTTCTTGCCTAATTGTTCTGGCTAGGACTTCCAGTACTATAATATTAGAAGTGGTTAGAGTGGGCATTCTTGTCTTGTTCCCAAACTTAGAGGAAAAGTTTTCAACTTTTCATCAGTGAATATGATGTTAGCTGTGGGCTTGGCACAGATGGCATTTATTATGTTGAGATACATTCCCTCTATACATCGTTGTTGATAATTATTTTCATAAAAGGATGTAGAATTTTATGAAATGCTGCTTCTGCATCTATTGAAATGACCACCTAATTTTTATCCTGAATCTGCTAATTGTTGTGTCATATTTACTGATTTGTATGTGTCGAACCATCTTTGCATCCCAGAGATAAATCCCACTTGATTATACTGTATGTTCCTTTTAATGTGTATTGAATTCTTTTTGCTAGTATTTTGTTAAAAATTTTGCATCTATGTTCACCAGGAATATTGGTCTGTAATATTCTATTCTTTCAGTGTTCTAGTCCGCCTTTGGTTTGAGGGTATTGCTGGCCTCATAAAATGAGTTTGCAAGTATTACCTCTCTGTCAATATTTGGGGAAAGTTTAAGTAGAATTTATGTTAATTCTTCTTTAATGATTGATGGAATTCACTGGTGAAGCCATCAGGTCCTGGAGTTTCCATGGTTGGAAGGTTTTTGATTACTGACTTAATCTTCATACTTACTGTTCTCTTCAGATTTTCTATTCATGATTCAGTCCTGGTAGGTTGTACATTTCTAGGAATGAATTCATTTCTTCTAGATTATTCAGTCATTGGCATATAAATGTTCATAGTAATCTCTTACGAGCTTTTGTATTTCTATGGCATCAGCTGTAATGTCTCCTCTTTCATTTCTGATTTTGAGTCTTCTCTCTTTGTTTCTTAGGTTAATTAATGGTTTGTCGATTCCACCTTTCAAAAAAGTTTTAGTTTAATTTTTTCTTATCTCTATTTCATTTATTTCTCCTCTAACCTTTTTTATTTCCTTCCTTCTGATAACTTAGGGATTAGTGTGTTCTTCTTTTATCTAGTTCCTTGAAATGTAAAGCTAGATTGCTTATTTAAGATCTTTTTTTATATTTTATGAAGGCATTTATCACTATTAACTTCCCTCTTCAAACTGCTTTTACTGCATCTCAAAAGTTTGTTATGATGTGTGCTCTTTTTGTTTGTCTCAAAATATTTTTAATTTCTCTTTTGATTTTTTCCTTGACCATTGGTTGTTCAGGAGTTTGTTGTTTAATTTTCACATATTTGTGAAAACTGAAAATTCACGAGTTTTTCAGTTTTTCCTCGGTATTTATTTGAATCAATATCTTTGATATTGATTTGAATCATTATCTTTCATAAAATGATATTTCATATAATAGCCAAGAGAATAATAAAACTTTTTGTGAGAACATAAACTGCAGGCAATTTAAAGTATATCTTTGGAACATAGTTTACATGTATCCTCCCATATATGTTTTTACTCCCAAGTTCTCATTTCTTCTAGACTAAATTTTTATGACAGCTCCATACGATGTATCTGATTTTAGCCCTTTAACCTTCTTTCAATATACCATACACACTGTCATCAACTTCATTGTCAAATCTGCTACCTGAAAAAAATATATAAAAATTCCCATTCATAATAGAATGAAACCCAAACTCCTTATCTTGTTATGCATGGTGCTTCATGATCTGGTGTCAATATGCCTTTTAATCTCTCTCAACCGCCATTTCCCCTTATAGCCTTTTGTTCCAGCCAAATAGCATGTTTTCTACTGCTCAAACACTGTACTTTCATATTGTTGTTGTTGGCTCAGCCTGCACCTTAAATGTGGAATGACCTTTCACAAATCTTTCTTAAATCCAACTTATCTGTACCCAGATGAGCTAGCAAATAAAGGTTTAAATAAGTAAGGAATTTAGTTTTTATCATGTAAAAAAGAGGTCCAGACATGACCATCTATTGCTGGTAAAGTGTTTTCACAGAACCCTGGGGAACTCTGACTTCTTTTAGATTTTATACTTACGCTTCTTACCTCATGGTTGCAAAATTACTGCTTCACCTCCAATACTACATTCACATTCCAGAGAGGAAGTGGAAAAAAAAAATAGAGTAAACAGCATATGACAGCAAGTCTTATCACCTTTTTAAAAATTTCCCTACACAGCAACTTCCAAATATATTTCATTGGGCATAATTATATCATAACTAATCTTAGCTATAAAGAAAACTGACAAAATATTTACTAGTCAGAAAATGTTGTACTAGTGAGGAAGGAAAATAAGGTGAAACCAATATGCATTCAGCAATGTTGGCCTTATTATTTGTTTATTTTCGTAATTATCTTTTCCTGGTTGTCTGGAACTTCAAAGTCATCTTTGTACCTTCTAGAAGAAGATACTTATTATATATTTGAGTAAGTTTAACTTTATAATATAATGACAAGGGAAAGAGAAGCATTTTCTGCATTTAAGCGTGATTGTATTCCATTGTAATAAAAGCATAAACTTAGATAACTTGATCAAGAATAAGTAAACTACTGCCTGGGGGCAAAATGTGGTCTACATTGTTTTGTGCACACCATGAACTACGAATAACTGATACATTCTTATAGTGTTTTAAAAAATAAAAACAGGGATATGCAGCAGGGACTGTATATAAACTGCAAAGCCTAAAAGATGTGGCATCTGGCATTTTACAGAACATGTTTGCCATCCTTTGATATAGGTTAACATGTACTACATTTCTTTTTTTTAGTGTTAAGGATTTAATTGTATTATTCCAGGGTCATTGAAGCCATCTTTGTCTTTTGAAACAATGTATGTGAGAAAACTTGCCAGCCAACCCTTTCTCTTGTCAGGAAACTCAAATGTCCTATACCCATTCCACAGAGAAACTGATGTTAGGACTTCTATAATGATCCTCACTCAGACTTATGAGCTAAATTTTCAGGTTTGAAAGTACATCATAATTTTTGATGATTTTTAAGTAATAATGTTCTCCTATGACTATGCAAATTTTAAGAAAAAAAATTATGGTTCTGAAGCAGAAATAAGCATGAGAGTCAATTGTATTTCACCCATGCAATTATTGAATAACTCTGTATGTGAGGCTAAAGGGAGAAAGCAATCTTTTTCCTATTGACTCTGCTCCATACCTTGACTAAATTATCCAAGCCAATGATTTGAGGAAGCATATGTGAAACCACCTAGAAGTATTTTACTTTCATGTTGTGTAAAGTATATTTTAAGTTATCTTAATGTTGCATAAAGTCTTCCTGTAATTTCAAGAAGGAGAGGGAGCAATTTTATCTTACTTATCACTAAATCTCCCAGTGCCTATTGCAGTGCCTGGGAGGGAATTATAAGCTCTGTGTGTTTGTGCGTGCACACGTGTGCAAGCATTCCTACCTTCCCTTCATCTCAAGGCAATGAAGGCTTGTTTCCATTGTCACATGTCACCTTCTGTTAATGATGAGCAAATCATTACATGGAAGAAGTTAAGGAGTTCTACTTCTCGCATATAAATTCTACTTTTCCTATGTAAGTTCTACTTCATTCATGTAAGTTTAGAGTACTGGAAAATAATATGTGAAGAAAGTAAAATGTAGAACATTGACATGGTTTCTGAAGGTCAAATATACAGTCACTAATGGAATCAGGATTAACACAGGTGCTCAAGCATAATACCATGGTGTCTCTGTTTCACTAAATTTCCTCTCCTATAAATAGTCCATGTCCTTAAATTTGCTGGATTTTTTAATAAAAAGTAAGTCATGTAATCCCAAGTAATATGAAGGTATACACAAGTACTCCAAAAAGGTTCAGAATAAAGTAACTAAAGTAACAAGGCACACTCTACTGATATGTATTAACACAAAAAATCTCAAGAAACCAAATGAGTTTCTTGCAGAACCTAAGGACTTCTGTATTTCATTAAGAAAATGTATTGTAAAGGTAAAAAAGCAAATGATAGAAGAGAAACAGCACAATATTCTGAATTATAGTGGCCTTTAAGTAAATAATAAGCATTAATATTCTCTTCATAAAAACAAGTTTACTAATTTAGTATCATAAAAACATTTTTTTCAAAAGCCACGTCCAAGGGGGCACCAGTTAAAATAGGACAGGGATGATTGTTACACTTTCAATTTGTTTTTTTGTTTTTTTGTTTTTTTGTTTTTTGAGACGGAGTCTTGCTCTGTCGCCCAGGCTGGAGTGCAGTGGCCGGATCTCAGCTCACTGCAAGCTCCGCCTCCCAAGTTTACGCCATTCTCCTGCCTCAGCCTCCGGAGTAGCTGGGACTACAGGCGCCCGCCACCTCGCCCGGCTAGTTTTTTTGTATTTTTTTAGTAGAGACGGGGTTTCACCGTGTTAGCCAGGATGGTCTCGATCTCCTGACCTCGTGATCCGCCCGTCTCGGCCTCCCAAAGTGCTGGGATTACAGGCTTGAGCCACCGCGCCCGGCCAATTGTTACACTTTCAATTTGTGGAACATTTTTCTTCTTTAAACATTCCAGAGCTTTTATGCAAACATAATTATTAAAGTGCATATGTCATTGGTTCTGAACTTATTATCTGAATTTTCTCTGAGAAAAACAAGGAATTCTTTTCATTTGGATCCTGACTCAGCACTTATGTCTCATTTACTTTTAGTCACTGTGTTTCTGCTTACAGTATGTGAAATACTCTCACCAGAACAAAGGTCCCAGTGAATAGCAGAGGCCAGAGTCCACTTGAAGTGTTCACACTCTCAGAGGCAAAGTTCAGATCTTATCTGCCTGAGAATCCTTTTAACACTGATTTGTCATAGCAGGTAGCTGACAGAATTTAATCCTGAAGACCGGAAACATGGCTTGTACCATCCAAAAGGCAGAAGCACTTGACGGGACTCGTGTGATGCAGATCATCTGGCATGATGAGGAAGAGTCTCTCTACCCAGCTGTATGGTTGAGAGACAACTGCCCGTGCTCTGATTGTTACCTGGATTCTGCAAAAGCACGGAAACTTTTAGTCGAAGCTCTTGATGTGAACATTGGAATTAAAGGCTTGACATTTGACAGAAAAAAGGTAATTATCTCTAAATTATGTCTCCCTTCTTTCTCATGTTCAATAATAGGGCTAGTCAACAATAATTTAGATAACTCTTTTTTTATTTGGTCACACATATATAACCACATATGGACCCAGGTTTGTATAGTACTTGGTGCAAATTAAGTATACTCAGTAAATGGAAGTTTCAGCTATTATTATTACTATTATCATTACTACTACTATTTTTAATAAAATTTGCAGTGTTATTTGTCACTCTTTCAATGAGTGGCAGCCTTGAAAACACAAATTGTCTACAATAAGAGCAATGCTTCTAAGCCTCAGTTTATTCATTTGCAAAAAGGAATACTAAAATAACTTGCTCATAGAAATGTGAGGCATCACTGGGATAATATGGATAAAAATGTTTAACAGTACCTGGCATACAGTAAGCACTAAAAAAAAAACAAAAAAACAAAAAAACAAAAAAAAAGACATTAACTAATGTCTTTTAGTCAAATTACTATGTAGAGATACAAGGCTTGTTCTTGGATTCCCAAAAGCACAGCTCTCAAAACTACAAACCAGAGGCAGCCACCATTCCATGTTTCTCTCTTCCAAATTTACTAGAATTCTTATTACGTTCCTGTCCACATCCCGACTTGAGGACTTTACTCCCAGATTTCACTGCTTGCTAGCTAGATAGAAATGTTGTTTACTCTTACATTTCTCACCTGAAGAACATGCGAACAATAGTAGTATCTTCTCCCTAGATTTTTAAAGATTAAATGTGTTATGTCTATAGTACTTGTTATAAACACTCAAAATAGTGTTATTTTTATTATTGCTGTCGTCTTCCTTATCATCACTACTAATACTTTTTTTTTCTTTTTTGAGATGGAATCTTGTTCTGTTGCCCAGGCCAGAATGCAGTGGGGCGATCTCGGCGCACTGCAACCTCCGCCTCCCAGGTTCAACAATTCTCGTGGCTTAGCCTCCCAAGTAGCCGGAATTACAGGCAC
>NW_012114622.1:454918-466001 GCF_000951035.1 Colobus angolensis palliatus
GTGTGGATTCAGTGGATAAAGAGGGCTCTATTGCTGAGCAAAAAAGTAAAATAAATACTTAAAACAGGTGGAAATATTTTTTTAAATATAAATTTTAGGAGACACACAGTAATAGAACTCAAGCAGAGGAACTGGTAAGGGGCGAGGGGTGTTTACAATTCATTCCCTGACTATTTTGAAGACTTATTACATGAAACTATGTGAATCAAAGATAAACTGAAAAACAGTTCTTGCAAGATCTAGTCATTTAAAAGTGCATAGCACTCCCCTCTCTCTCTTGCTCCTGCTTTCCTCATGTGACCTGCCTGCTCTGCCTTCACCTTCCATCATGATTGTAAGTTCCTGAAGCCTCTCCAGTAGTTGAGCAGATGTCAGTGCCATGCTTCCTGTATAGCCTGCAAAACCATGAGCCAATTTAATTTCTTTTCTTTACAAATTACCCAGTCTCAGGTATTTCCTTATAGTGATGCAAGAAGGAACTAATACAGAAAATTGGTCCTGAGAAGTGGGGCATTGCTATAAAGATAATTAAAATTTAGAAACAGCTTTGGAACTGGGTAACAGGCAAATGTTGGAAGGGTTTGGAGAGCTCAGAAGAAGACGGGGTAAGTTTAGAACTTTGTAGAGACAGGTTAGATGGTTGTGACCAAAATACCGATGGTGATATGGACAGTGAATGCTTGGCTGATGAGGTATCAGATGGAAATGAGCATCTTGTTGGGAACTGAAGCAAAGGTCACATATGTTATGCCTTAGCAAAAGAACCTGGCTGGATTGTGTCCATACCCTAGGGATATGTGGAGGTTTGAAATAGAGAGTGATGACCTAGGGTATTTGACAAAATAAATTTCTAAGCAGAAAAGTAAGTGTTTAAGAAGTAACATGACTGCTTCTGACAGCCTGTGATCAGATATGGGAGCAAACAAGTAAGTTGGAACTTTCATATTTAAAAGGAAAGCAGAGTGTAAAAGTTTGAACATTTTGTAACCTATTCATGTCTAGGCAGAGAAAGAAAAAGCTTTTTCAGGAGAAGAAGTCAAGCAGGCTGTGGATCAACCACTTATTAGAGATATTTGTGTAACTAAGAAGAAGCCAAGTGCTAATAGCCAAGACAACAAGAAACAGGCTTCGAAGGCATTTCATAGACCTGCACAGCAGCCTCTCCCATCACAGACACAGAGGCCTAGGAAGGAAGAATGGTTTCCTGGGCCAAGGGCTCCACTGCCCTGTGTGTAGCCTTGGGACACAGCTCCCACATACCAGCTGCTCCAGCTCCAGCCTCGGCTCCAAGGGGCCCAGGTACAGCTTGGGCCATAGTTCCAGAGGGCATAAGCTACTGTAAACCTTGGTGGCTTCCATGTGGCTTTAAGCCTGTGGCTGCACAGGGTGCAAGAGTGAATGAGGCTTGATGTTCTCTGCCTAGATTTCAGAGGATGTATTATGTTGGTGCAAAAGTAATTGCGGTTTTTGCCATTAAAAGTAATAGCAAATATAAGAAAGCCTGGGTGCCCAAGCAGAAGCCTGCTGCAGGGGCAGAGCCGTCTCAAAGAACCTCCACTAGGGCACTGCAGAGGGAAAATGGTTTGGAGGCCCCACTTAGAGTACCCACTGGGGCACTGCCTAATGGTGCTGTGGGATGAAGGCCACCATCCTGCAGACCCCATAATGTAGATCCACCGTCAGCATGCATACTCAGCATGGAAAAGCCACAGGCACTCAACCACCTGTGACAGCAACCTCTGGAGCCGAACTTTGCAAAGCCATAGAGGCAGAGCTTCCCAAGGCATTGGGAACGCACGCCTTGTATGGTTGTGGCCCGGAGGCAAGACATGGAGTCAAAGGAGATGATTTTGGAGCCTTGAGATTTAATGACTGCCCTGCTGGGCTTTGGACTTGCATGGGGCCTATACTCCCCTTTCTTTTGGCTGATTTCTCCCTTTTGTAATGAGAATGATTACCCAATACCTATAACCCCATTATATCTTGGAAGTACATAAATTGTCTTTAATTTTACAGGCTTATAGGTGGCAGAGACTTGCCTTGTCTTAGATGAAACTTTGGACTTTGGACTTTTGAGTTAATGCTAGAATGAGTTAAGACTTTCAGAGAATATTAGGAAGGCACGATTGTATTTTGCAATGTGAGAAGTACATGAGATTTGGGGGGCCAGGGCAAAATGATATGGTTTGCATGTTCCACCCAAATCTCATATTGAACTGTAATCTCCAATGTTGGAGGTGGGGCCTGGTGGGTGGTAATTGGATCACAAGAGTTGATTTCTCATAAATGGTTTAGCACCATCCGGTTGGTACTATCCTCACAATAGCAAGTGAGTTCTTTGAAGATCTGGTTGTTTTAAGGTGTGTAAGCAACACCTCCCTCTATGTTTCTCCTGCTTTTGCCATGTGACCTGCCTGCTTCCCCTTTCAGCTTCCATCATGATTTTAAGTCTCCTGAAGCCTCCCCAAAAGCCAAGCAGATGTCAGCACCATGCTTCCTATAAAGCCTGTAGAACAGTGAGCCAACTAAACCTCTTTTCTTTATGAATTACTCAGTCTCAGGTTTTTATTTATAGCAATACAAGAACAGACTAATATACCAGCCTTGCTGAGTTTTGTAATACCTTTCCTGGAAATTCTTAGCCACGTACCAAGAGAGAGATTTTACCTTAACTCCTTTCAAATCTGAAATTCTTAAACATGTGTGGTAACTCTCTGTGGCTTTAAATGAGACTTATGACACTTTACTATGTATGAAGATGTTGCTAATCAACGTGAACCAAATAGCTTCACCATTTCTTCTGGTTATCAATAATAGGGTATGATATTGTCCCCTTCCTCTTTAAGCATAGACCAGCCGTGTCAAGAATTTGGTTGCTCCGTTTCCTTAGTCTCACCATTTTGATGACTGACAAGGTTTTGTTCTAATGCTTTCTCTCTAAACTACCAGTTCATTTTTCCCTTTATCTAGCTGGTTAAATCCAGATGGATATTCAGGGAAAGATGTTTTTATTGCCTTCCTCCAATGAGTGCACTGCTAGATTCTTCAAGGAGTCTCCAATTACATAATTGAGTACCAATTGTCTGGGTCACATCACAGTATCAAAAATATATTTTTTTATTTATTTTAGATTTCTTCTGGTACTCAAAATATTTTTCCTTAACTCCGTTCTAATTTTGTAATCCTATTGGATTTTACTTTCATTTCCTTCAAGTTCTTCTTTTGATTTTTTCAGGAAATACATGCCAACTTTTTATTATTACAGCTTAAGCTTTTAAGCATTGTGAAAGGATATGGACATCCTCCTCCATTAATATTTCTTGATGAGTACAGTTTTATAGCTTACATTTTTCAGTACTATCGGGCGGTAGCAAAATGGAAATGATACTACACTCAATTAAGTAGTGGAAAAAACTGGTCACAATGACAGGCTGCAATCATGAATAATATAAGAACTGGCTGCTATTTAGACACTGGAAAATATTTTAATAGTTTAAAACAAGATCAGATTTTTAAAATATATTCTCAAGCTGTGCAGTTGGTGGGTAAAAAAAGAAATTAATGAGCCATTTTTGGAATATTGGTTCTATGGCTTTTTGCCTGTAGAATTTGATACCTTATTTCATTGCCATTGCAGATTTTCAAACATTTATATTCCAGAGCATGCAAACAAACTCAGTTACATTTGTGAAAGGATTTTGTTTTTTAGTCCCAATGGTAATGTTTTCTCTTCTGCAAGCACAGCCCTCGGAGTGAGGGTTACAGGGCTTTTAAAATCTGGAATCAAGATGCAGACAGTTTTTCCTTGATCTTCCCCTGGCACTTGCTGTTGAACTAAAAAATGACAAGACAAATGATCATCATCCAAAAAACTTTTGTCATGGGAAGGAAGGAAGCTGAAAGGAAGACATGGATAGTGATCACTCCGTCATAAATTTCTATTCAGTTGTGCATATATTGGGTATCTATTTTGTGCCAGGACCTCTGTAAGGAAATATCAAGATTTTTTAAAAAGACATAGATTCTCCCCTTGAGGACTTATCAAGTCTGAAAGGGAACAATAGCCATGAGAAAATAAGTCTAAGACATTACTTGAAGTGCATTAAAACCACACATAGAAAGTTAATGATGACACATAGGAAGGAACTTGAAGGGATGAAAGAATGATCCTCAGAAATGAGGTAATACTTGAGCTGCATTTTGGAGAATCAATCAGTTTGTCAGCCTAAGATAGATAGAAAGGAAGGAAATTCTCAGCAAAGAAAAAGGCAGGTAGAAAATCAAAGGGTAAAATGGTAGGATAGGTTTAGAAAACTGCAATTAGTTTAATATTGGTGAAGTTAAAATTGTTAGGCAACAGAGAAGAAGGAAGGGGCCAAGCCATGAAGTGACTTATATGCCCTGCTTGGTCCTAAACCTGTAGGCAATTAAGAGTTTTCCCAACAAGGCGTCAGATACGCCATACCATTAGCTTCTCCAGACTGATGTTCTTCTTTTAAAGCCAGAGAAAGGAGTTTAAGATCTGTATAAGTTTAAGAAGATGATTGCTTTCATTTTTTTCATCTGTATTTTACATTTTTCGAGTTACGTATTTCTGGTTTTAGTCAAATGAACATAATTTCTCAAATGCCTACAAGTTTGTACATGTCTCCTACGCTTTTTTTTTTTTTTTTTTTTTTCTGAGACAGAGTCTTCATCTCTCGTCAAGCCGGAGTGCTGCAGTGGCACGATCTCAGCTCACTGCAACCCCTGCCCCTGGGTTCAAGTGATTCTCCTGCCTCAGCCTCCCAAGTAGCTACAGGTGCTGCAGGGACTACAGGCATGTGCCACCACGCTCAGCTAATTTTTGTATTTTTAGTAGAGACGGGGTTTCACCATGTTGGCCAGGATGGTCTTGATCTCTTGACCTCGTGATCTGCCCACCTTGGCCTCCCAAACTGCTGGGATTGCAGGCATGAGCCACCGTGCCCGGTGGGCTTCCTTTTTTCTGCTTGCATTCTCCCCTCCTCCACAGTGCACCTGCCTGGCTCTTGGCTTATATTTACCCCACAAAAGAGAGTGAAGTAATCAGATCTGTGTTGTAGAAGGGCCTTGATCATGGCTCTGAGTTTGGATGGACCAGCATAGGGAGTGACTGGGGTCAGGGTAACCATAGCACGACCTAGAAATAGTCCTGTAAAAGACAATGAAATTTTGAGAGGCAGGGAGGATGGAGGAGAGTGTAGAATCTGTATTCAAACGGAACATACATGACCTGTAGGACAGAAAGTTGCTGGCCATATTCTCCAGTCTCTATCAACTGAAATCCGAACACTTCAAGCCTAGCAGGTATATGTTTCCAAACATATGGGTGAAAATGAAAGACTTTAAATTATATTAGAGACAAGATTTTTAGGTCCTAATTATAATTTAGCTCTCATGTGAAATTTTGACATAATTATACGCTCATTTTTGTCACTAACTTTGAGATGCAACATTCCCAACATATAACTGGCAGGACCAAAATGGAGAAAAAAAATCACTATATAGTTTGATATACATATGAACCTAAATATTTGTTCTTTTTATTAATCCTCAATATCAGAATGATAAATGCTTGCCTTATCTCTTTGAATTGGTACTGAAGTATTTTTGTATTAATCTCTGACTTTAATAATATTTCTTACAGAAAATTGAGATTTAAAAAGCTGTAACTTGAAGAAAATATTTTATTTCCGTGGAGACAGGCTGCTCAGTTTTCTCAGTAATCCAGGGATGGAGTACGTTGCACAGCCAAAAAAAAAAAAAAAAGAATATTGCCCCACAATTCTTTATGCTTCTCTCATGGCTGTCTTTACCACCTACTTAATCAGATTACAGCCCTTCGGTCTAAAGCTATAATGCACTTCTTTGTTTCAAAGGAAACATTCCACAAGAGGAAGTGAAAACTCACAAGTAACTGTTGGGACCCTCTAAAATCTATTCATCTTGTACATGGCAAGACAAAGTAGAGAGTTCTTCCTTTCTTGCAGAGAGCCATACATTTACTTGAAGATGGGGATTTTATGATGGTGCAAAAAACAGATTTGGTTTGGTGTGGAGGCCATTTTTACAAAGCTTTGTCATAAAGCAAAAATTGTGTGTGTTTTTCTTAATTCAAGTAATGTGCAAAATAAATATGCCTCACCCTTGTGACATTTTGCCCCCATTCTAAGCCTTGCTACATCCATTCTTGAATCCTCAGAGGTGGGAGCCTGCGATGCAAATCAGAGATGGGGTGAGTGTAGTTGTTTCATTATTTCTTGGTAATTATAAAAAGAACTAGCAAGATTTGGTGAGTTGTTTTTTTTCAAGCTGCATTAGTATGTCCCAACAGTATCAGGGCTGCCAGGTCAGAATGGCTTCCAAATAGCCCTGTCAAAACAGCTGCCTTAGAGCAATTAAGCCCCCACCACATCATCTTCCGAAATGCATTCTATTCCCAAGAGAGACTAATTAAGTTTCCTTCCCTAAGGTCACCCAAATTCATAACTCATATACACAGGTGGGAGAAGAGCTCACAGGATTTATATGTTTAAGAAGCATGTCTTTGTTCTGTTTTGCCTGTCATATGCAAAATGGACCTATTGACTTGCAGAGAAATATCTCTAGGGTTTTTGTGAAATGAATATAGCTATCTCAAATGCATGTGACTTTATTGTAACTGCCTGAGGGGTTCTTCCTGCCTGCTGCTCAAAGAAAGACTATGGTATTACAGTAAAAAAAGGAGTTTAATAGACATGAGGCCAGCCACGCCACGGGAGAGATGGAGTTAGTTCTCAAATCAATCTATCCAAAGCTCATAGGTTAGGAGATTTTCAAAGGCATTTTGGGGAAAAGAGTGCCAGTGGCTAGGCTTGATGCTGATTGGTTGGGGCAGAGATGAAATTTTAGGGGGTCAAAGCTGTCCTCCTGTGGGCTAAATTGTTTCCGGGTGGGGCCACAGGGGCAGGATTGGAGGGTCCAGGTAGAGCCATGGGGTCCAGTGGAGCCATAGGTGTCAGACATGAAAAAAAAAAACTGAAAAAAAAATCTCAAAGGCCGATATAAAATAGTGGTGTTACCTGCAGGAATGGCTGACAATCTGTTTCTGTGCCTTAGCGGAATCAGGCTCCTCTCTTTCCCCTAACCTGATGGTCTTTCATCGGTTTTGCAAAGGCCATTGAGTTTTTGGGGAAGGCTTATTCCAATTTAAAACTATAAATTAAATATCTCTCAAAGACAGCTTAGCCTAAGCCCAGGAATGATTAGGGGAAAGGCAAGATGGGGGAGGTGAGTTAGATCAGTTCTCTTTCATTGCCATAATTTTCTCACTGGTATAATTTTTGCAAAGGGACCTACTGACTTTCAGAGAAATATCTTTGGAGTTTTGATTAAGTGAATACAGTTATCTCAAATGCATGTCAATTTATGAATGTGTACCTTGCTTCATTTTTCCTCTGTGCCATATTGATGTCTTTCAATGTGTCCTATTCTTTCCTGAATTATATAATGATAGATTATTCTCAATTTCTGCACTGCACTTGGTAAAATCAGGCATAACATCTAAAGAGTCTAATGTACCTATGCAAGATGAAGCTGCCCTTGTTCTGACTGTAAATCCACCAGGGGAGACTCAGAACCTGGGAAGCACACTGCAGTGCCCTGTGCTTTTCATAGGTGCCACTAATCTGCAGGTTGCTCCCACAAAATCTGCCTAGTTTGGGTTTCATATGTCAACTCCAGATAAACTTATCTTCCTCATTCCTTTTCTAAACTCTACCCGTACTTCCAGCTGGAAAACACATACCACATGTTCAGATATAAATGTTAAAAATAAGTTTATTTTACTAGATGTATTAAATAAATTTTTTAAAAGCTTGTATACTACTACATCTATTACTTCTTAAAATGCTTGACTAAGAGGTATATTAATTATATTCTTCTTCAAAAATTCTTTTTTCATTACTTAACAACTTCATAAAACAATGTTAGTGCTAGACAGGACCTTGAAAAACTGGTATTTTAAAATATTTAAAAAGCCATGGTAAAATTTGAGGGTATTTTTGAGAACCTAAAGTAAATATATTTCCAGAAAGAATTATTACAGTCCATTCCCTTTTTATACCTTTTTAGTGTAGTTGCCCATTGAGAATTAAGGAAAATATTCTTTTTTGCTCTTGGAAAAATAACTTTTTATAGTTATACTAAAGTAAATGTATTACTTTTTAAACACAGAAAACAAAATAGAATGGGTTTTCCTTAGTGAATGATGAGCTTCCATTTCTTACAAGCTAGGTTTTTTGTGTTTTTGTATGTGTGGTTTTTTGATTTTTGTTTTGTTTTGTTTTGTTTTTTGTAGCCCAGGAATAAGTTTTATAACATTGGCAGTTGGGCTACAAGTTTAGAATTTATACATTTAGAAAATTCCAAAGTGTTGCAATTTCCAAAAGTAAGGTTGGAATGCTTTCTACACTGGCTTCACATTTACCAAATGTACACATAAGGGATAAATTTAGCCTGCCAATTTTGCTAGTGCCTATATATCGGCAGATTCGCCAGACAATAAAAAAGAGGACAGTTGATTCGAAAACCATTACTTCTCATTTCTGGTTCCACTTTGCTTCGAGATGGCAGAACATAGAACTACACAGCGTTAGGTTTGGAGTTGCAGTTATCTTCAGTACACTTAAACTTATTTTGTGTTTAAATAATCTTTATTTACAAAATACTATACTAAGAACTATAATTCCATTAAACTTCAATTTGAGAAAAGTGTAATCACTTAAGTAACAGCAGTTACTTAAAGTGAAAATGAGATCAGTCTAAATTACTTTTGAAGAGAGCAAAAATATTGTCAGGTTTCTTGCTGTGGTTCTGGATGTTCAGTAGCAGGCTCCTTTGAAGGCGGAATCAACCCTGAAGGGAACTCGCTTCTACCTTGAGAATATGGGGGTGGGGTAACAATCCAGGTCTTGGGTGAAGGTAAGGAGGAAAACCCCTCAGTGGATAGATGTTTCTCATTGCAAATGGAGCATGTGGTGGACCTGGCAGATCCGTTGGTGGATAGTAACCTCGAGAAGCTCCAAACATGGTTCCTGGAGGAGGTGGGGGGAAAGGAGGTCCTCTTCTCATGAATGGGCCCCTTGTATTCACTGGAAACAATGGACCTCTGATTGGAGCTGGAGGTGGAGGAGCAAAGCCGGTGCCAGTTGCTTCATTTTCAGCAGGGAGAGATGAATCAGGCACATTTAAATCACCAAGATCATCTTTGGCATCATTTCTACTGGATTCCATTTCTGAAGGCATTAACCCATCCATTTTATCCAAAGAAGGCATATTAAAACTTCTGAGTTCTGCTGGCCCAGACAGTCTATCAGAATTAGATTAAAATCTGTCTTCCCTTTGTGGAGGAAGACCTGAATCAGGATATGATTGTCCTGGTGGAGGAAACATCATCCTTCGTTCCTGATCCCATGGAGATGACAGGGACCCAGTATCAGAAGGAGACCTGTGAGGATCAGTTAACTTATCACAGCTTGGTTCTCCTCTTTCATTAGTAATCTGATGGTCCAGAGGATTCCCTGGGCCTCTTGGGGCTCTTCCTCCTCCCCCTGGAAGCACAGGTGAGAGTCTGAGTGGACCCTCCAACAAAGTTTGAGGAGACAGAAAAGCTCTCGTTTCAGATGAAGCCTGACCCAATGGTGAGGGACCATATGGGGAATGCTCTCTGTCAAATGCTGTATTTGAAACATCAGGTGCAGAAGAATCTTTTTCTAAAAGTGCAAATTTAAACCCTGTTTCAGTTAATTTTTGTCTGTTGTGAGCATTTTCTTTCCTTAAATCACTGAGGTTTCTTTCAGCAGTCCGAGCTGCCAACCAATTATCATGTCCTTTTCTCTCGTAGGAAATAACCTGCCTTTGATAAAAATTAATAGTTCTCTCCAATTCTTCTTCACGATCTTTGGCTAGCTTTCTGTAGGTCTCCAGCCCTTCAGTGGTATGGCTGATCTTTTTTTCCACTTTAGAAAGTTTATCTTCTTCCTGTATCTGGTAATTTTCCTCTACTGTCAATTTCCTGTGGAGTTTTATTTCATTTTCTTGATATAATTCAGTCATTATTTTAAGTTTCTGTTGAAGTTTCTGATTCTCACTTTCAAAATACATGTTTTCTGACCTCAGAGATGCTTGTTGAGTCTGAAGATTTTTAATATGCTCTGTAAGCTCATCCTTTGTTTTGTCAACTTCAGATAACTGAATAATAATGTGGTTTCTTTCTCCTTCTAAGGTTTTTAAAGAAACATTTAATTTAGCCGCATGAATCAGTTTCTTCAAAGCTCCTTTTGGAGGATCATCTAAGTAAGCACCATTTTCCGGTTCACCGTTCACTTCTAATTCCAAGTTATCATCATCCGTTATGTCCTCTTCAAGCACAGCAACCCGATCTTTCATCTTCAGCAAGCATCCAGTCAGAATCTTGATGTGATTTTCTTTATCATTTAGAACTTGTTCTGCGTGTACTTTGGAGTCTTCAAATGTTACTTTCTGTTTATTAAGCTCACTCACTTGTTCCTTCCATACTTCAGCTTCTTGCAAAAGCTGCTTCTGACTTTTCTGAAGTTCAGAATTTTCACTCAAAGCATCTTTTATTGCTATCTCCCATCGTTCTTCATTCATTTGAAAAATCTTGAAAATGATTTTGGCTTCAGCTATTTGTGATTTGAGGGATTTTGACTCATCTTGTACAGACTGTATCGTTTTTTGAAATATCCGCCATCAATTCATCTTGTTGAGAATGTTTAGATTTCTCTTCTTTGAACTCTTTTTCTAGACAGAGGATTTCATCCTCAAGTTCAGAATTGGACCTGTTCAACTTTTCACAGGTTGCCTCCAAACTTCGTGCTTCTGCTGCCGCCTTCTCAAAGCTGACATCCTCTAAAGATGACTCTACTTCATAGTCTTCGTATTCTTTTTGAATAAGGCTAAATTTTTCAAGTAGTTTACATTTTTCTTCAATTAGTCCAGAAAGCGTTGCAGCAAGTTTTTTTTCTCTTCCCACATAAAGCCGACTCCTAACCGATCTAAA
>NW_012114622.1:472618-563199 GCF_000951035.1 Colobus angolensis palliatus
TTGTAAATTTGTTTGAGTTCTTTGTAGGTTCTGGATATTAGCCCTTTGTCAGATGAGAAGATTGCAAAAATTTTCTCCCATTCTGTAGGTTGCCTATTCACGCTGATGGTAGCTTCTTTTGCTGTACAGAAGCTCTTTAGTTTAATTAGATTCCATTTGTCAATTTTGGCTTTTGTTGCCGTTGCTTTTGGTGCTTTAGACATGAAGTCCTTGCCCATGCCTATGTCCTGAATGGTATTAGCTAAGTTTTCTTCTAGGGTTTTTCTGGTTTTAGGTCTAACATTTAAGTCTCTAATCCATCTTGAATTAATTTTTGTATCAGGAGTAAGAAAAGGACTCAGTTTCAGCTTTCTACTTATGGCTAGTCTGATGGGCTTCCCTTTGTGGATAACCGGACCTTTCTCTCTGGCTGCCCTTAACATTTTCTCCTTCATTTCAACTTTGGTGAATCTGACAATTATGTGTATTGGAGTTGCTCTTCTCGAGGAGTATCTTTGCAGTGTTCTCTGTATTTCCTGAATTTGAATGTTGGCCTACCTTGCTAGGTTGGGGAAGTTCTCCTGGATGATATCCTGCAGAGTGTTTTCCAACTTGGTTCCATTCTCCCCATCACTTTCAGGCACACCAATCAGACGTAGATTTGGTCTTTTCACATAATTCAGTATTTCTTGGAGGCTTTGTTCATTTCTTTTTACTCTTTTTTCCCTAAACTTCTCTTCTCACTTCATTTCATCTATTTGTTCTTCAATCACCGATACTCTTTCTTCCAGTTGATCAAGTCAGTTACTGAAGCTTGTGCATTTGTCATGTAGTTCTCGTGTCATGGTTTTCATCTCTCTCAGTTCATATCTCTCAGTTCATTTATGGACTTCTCTGCATTGGTTATTCTAGTTATCCATTCTTCCATTCTTTTTTCAAGGTTTTTAGTTTCTTTGCACTGGGTACGTAGTTCCTCCTTTAGCTCTGAGAAGTTTGATCGACTGAAGTCTTCTTCTCTCAACTCGTCAGAGGTCATTCTCCATCCAGCTTTTTTCCATTGCTGGTGATGAACTGCGTTCCTTTGGAGGGGGAGATGCGCTTGACTTTTTGAATTTCCAGCTTTTCTTCACTGCTTTTTCCCCATCTTTGTTGTTTTATCTGCCTTTGGTCTTTGATGATGGTTACGTACTGATGGGGTTTTGGTATGGGTGTCCTTTCTATTTGTTAGTTTTCCTTCTAACAGTCATGACCCTCAACTGCAGGTCTGTTGGAGTTTGCTTGAGGTCCACTCCAGACCCTGTTTGCCCGGGTATCAGCAGCAGAGGCTGCAGAAGATAGAATATTGCTGAACAGCAAGTGTTGCTGTCTGGTTCTTGTTCTGGAAGCTTCATCTCAGAGGTGTACCCAGCTGTGTGAGGTGTGAGGTGTCAATCTGCACCTAGTCAGGGATGTCTCCCAGTGAGGTTACTCAGGGGTGAGGGACCCACTTGAGCAGGCAGTCTGTCTGTTCTCAGATCTCAACCTCCATGCGGGGAGAACCACTGCTCTCTTCAAAGCCATCAGCCAAGGACATTTACATCTGCAGAGGTTTCTGCTGCTTTTTGTTTAGCTATGCCCTGTCCCCAGAGGTGGAGTCTACAGAGGCGGGCAGGCCTCCTTGAGCTGAGGTGGGCTCCACCCAGTTCGAGCTTCCTGGCGGCTTTGTTTACCTACTAAAGCCTCCGCAAAGGTGGCCACCCGTCCCCCAGCCTTGCTGCCACCTGGTAGTTAGATCTCAGACTGCTATGCTAGCAATGAGGGAAGCTCCATGAGCGTGGGACCCTCTGGGCCGGGTGTGGGATATAATCTCCTGGTGTGCCATTTGCTAAGACCCTTGGTAAAGTGCAGTATTAGGGTGGGAGTTACCCGATTTTCCAGGTATTGTGTGTCTCAGTTTCCCTTGGCTAGGAAAGGGAATTCCCTTCCCCATTGTGCTTCCCAGGTGAGGCAGTGCCTGGCACTGCTTCACCTCTCACTGGTTGGGCTGCACCCACTGACCAACACAGACTGTCCGACACTCCCCAGTGAGATGAACCCAGTACCTCAGTTGCAAATGCAGAAATCACCCGTCTTCTCTGTCACTCACACTGGGAGCTGGAGGCTGGAGCTGTTCCTATTCCTAAATTTCTTCTTTTAGGTTTTAGAACCAAACTTCCAAATGTGCCCATCCGTGGAATAGCTGTGGGCTATCCCTGTAGGGGAAAAAAAAAAAAAAAAGATTTTAAGAATTTGTTGATGTTTACATTCATACATAGTATTGATTTGCCTAATTTCTGGCTTAGCAAATTAAATAAAAATGTTTAAGTTCTACTCTATCCAATAAATCGTCTCATTTTTCTTCCTTTTTTTCTTAAAATTTTATATTTTTCTCAATCAGTAACTTTGTTATTAATCAATAAGAAAGTAGGGTACTGAAATTAAGAGTTTTTGGCCCTAGGCCTTGCTAAGTCTGTGATTTTGAGCAACTTACTTAACCTTTCTGTGCTTCGATGTCCTTATCTGCACAACAGACATAATAATACTATATACATAACTTCTCAATCAGTGCAATATTGGGTGAAGGGTAGTGTTGCACAATGCATATCAACTCATTATTTTTTTCAAAACATTTCCTTGAAAGTGGTTGTAAATAACTATAAACAGCAACTCTGAGAGTTTTCTTTTTTGTTTTAAAATAGGTTTATTTCTTTTTTTAAATTTTATTTCAATAGCTTTTGGAGAGTAAGTGGTTTTTTATTACGTAAGTGAATAGCATAGTGGTGAAGTCTGAGGTTTTAGTTCACCTGTCACCCAAGTAGTGTACGTTGTAACAAATATGTCACTTTTTATTTCTTACCTCTTCTCACGCTCCCACTTCTGAGTCTCCAAAGTCCGTTATACCACTCTGTTTGCCTTTGCACATAGTTGAGCTCCAGGCCAGGTGCAGTGGCTCACGTCTGTAATCCCAGGACTTGGGGAGGCCAAGGCGAGTGGATCACCTGAGGTCAGGAGTTTGAGCCTGACCAATATAGTGAAACCCCATCTCTACTAAAAATACAGAAATTAGCCAAGCGTGGTAGCACGTGACTGTAGTCCCGGGTACTCGGGAGACTGAGACAAGAGAATTGCTTGAACCCAGGAGGCAGAACTTGCAGGGAGCCAAGATCAAACCACTGCACTCCAGCCTGGATGACAGAGCGAAACTCCGTCTCAAAAATAAAATAAATTAAAAATTTTAAAAACATAGTTGAGCTCCCACTTGTGAGGACATAGAATATTTGGTTTTCCATTTCTGAGTTACTTCATTTAGAATAAAGGTGTCCAGCTTCATTCAAGTTGCTGCAAAATACATTATTTTATACATTTTATGGTTGAGTAGTATTCCATGGTGTGTATATACCACATTTTCTTTATCCACTCATTAGTTGTTGGGCACTTAGATTGGTCCCATAACTTTGCAGTTGCAAATTGTGCTGTAATAAACATACATTTTCAGGTGTCTTTTTTACATAATGACTTCTTTCCTTTTGGGTAGATACCCAGTAATGGGATTCCTGAATTGAAAAGTGGTTCTACTTTTAGTTCTTTAAGAAATCTCCACACTGTTTTCTGTAAAGATTATCCTAATTTACATCCCTACCTACAGTGAATGCTTCCCTTTTCACCAAATCCATGCCAACATCTGTTGTTTTTTTATTTTTTAATAATAGCCATTCTGGTGAGGGTAAAATGGTATCTCACTGTGGTTTTAATTTCCATTTCCCTGATGACTAGTGATGCTGAGCATTTTTTCATGGTTGTTCGGTCGTTTGTACATCTTCTTTTGAAAAATGTCCATTCATGTCATCTGCCAATGGGGTTGTTTTTTCTTGCTGATTTGTTTGAGTTCCTTGTAGATTTTGGATATTAGTCCTTTGGGATGGACAGCTTGCAAATGTTTTCTCCCATTCTGTGGGTTGTTTAACTCTGGTAATTATTTGTTTTTCTATATAGCGCTTTTTAGTTTAATTAGACCCCATTTATTTTTGTATTTTTGTTTGTTACATTTGCTTTTGGGGTGTTAGTCATAAATTCTTTGTATAGGCCAGTGTCCAGAAGAGTTTTTCCTAGGTTATCCTCTAGAATTTGTATTATTTCAGATCTTCAATTTAAGTCTTTAATCCACCTTGAGTTAATTTTTTATAAGGTATGAGATAGGGACCCAGTTTCATTCTTCTATATGTTGCTATTCAGTTTTTCCAGCATCATTTATTAAATAAGGTACCTTTTCCCCAATTTATAGTTTTGTATGTTTTGTCAAAGATCCATTGGCTACAGATATTTAGCTTTATTTCTGGGTTCTCTATTCTGTTCCATTGTTCTATGTGTTTAATTTTGTACAGTACCATGCTGTTTTGGTAACTATAGCATTATAGTATAATTTGAAATCAGGTCACATGATGCATTCAGATTTGTTCTTTTTGTTTGGGATTGCTTTGGCTCTTTGAGCTCTTTTTTATTTTTTTGGTTCCATATGAATTTTGGGTTTTTTTTTTTTTTTACTAATTCTGAGAAGAATAGTGTTGATATTTTGATAGGCATTGCCTTGAATCTGTAGATTTCTTTGGGCAATGTGGTCATTCTTAAAATACTGAGTCTTCTAATTCATGAGCATGGGATGAGTTTCCATTTGTTTGTGTCATCTATGATTTCTTTTGGCAGTGTTTTGTAGTTCTCCTTATAGAGATCTTTCATCTCCCTGGTTAAAAATATTCCTAGATTTTGTTTTGCAGCTATTGTAAAAAGGATTGAGTTCATGGTTTGATTCTCGGTTTGGTTATTGTTGGTGTATAGTAGTGCTACTGATTTGTGTACATTAATTTTGTAACCTGAGACTTCACTGAATTTGCTTATGAAATCTAGAAGTCTTTTGGAGGAATCTTTAGCGTTTTCTAGGTGTACAATTATATCATCAGTGAACAGTAATAATTTGACTTCCTCTTTTCCAAGTTGGTTGCCCTTTATTTTCTTTCTCTTGTCTAATTACTCAAGCTAGGACATTCATTCTAGAAAATGGATGCCCATTTTCTGGTGAAAGTGGGCATCCTTGCTTGTTCCAGTTCTCAGGAACTGGAACTTTTAACTTTATCCTTTTAACTTTTGCTTTTAACTTTTAACTTATACTTTTAACTTTTCTCCATTCCATATGATGTTGGCTGATGGTTTGATATATATGGTCTTTATTCACCTCCTGGCATTTTGAGGTATGTTCTTTCAATGCCTAGTTTGTTATTGGGGGTTACCTAAAAAGAGGCTGAATTTTGTCAAATGCTTTTTCTGCATCTATTGAACTGATAATATGGCTTTTGTTTTTAATTCTGTTTATGTGATGTATAGTAGTCAACATCTGTATCACAGAGATTTTCATAACTTGTGTCAATATTATCATTCATTTCAAAGAATTTTTTAATTTCCATCTTGATTTCATTGTTAACCCCAAAATCATTCAGGAGAAGATTGTTTAATTTCCATGTGTTTGTATTGTTTTCAGGGTTCCTTTTGGAGTTAATTTCCAGTTTTATTGCACTGTGTTCTGAGAAGGTACTTGACATAAATTTGATTTTCTTAAATGTATTGAGACATGTTTTGTGACCTATCATATGGTCTATCTTGGAAAATATTCCATATGTTAATAAGAATGTGTATTTTGCAGTTATTGGGTAGAATGTTCTATAAATATCAGGTCCATTTGTTATAGAGTGTAGTTTAAGTCCATTGTTGCTTTATTGACTTTCTGTCTCAGTGATCTGTTTAGTGCTGTCAGTGGGGTATTGAAGTCCCCACTGACAGCAACACACTATTGAAGTCCCCAATAGCAACACACTATTATTGTGTTGCTGTCTGTCTTACTTCTTAGGTCTAATGGTAATTGTTTTATAAGTTTGGGAGCTCCAGAGTTAGGGACATATATATTTAGGATTGTAATATCCTCTTGTTGGATTGATTCTTTCATCATTGTGTAATGACCTTCTTTCTTTTTTGTTTTTAATATTGTTGCTTTAAAGTCTGTTTAATCTGATATAAAAATAGCTACTTCTGCTCACTTTTGATTTCCATTTGCATGGAGTATCTTTTCCCACTCCTTTTTCTTGAATTTATATGAATCCTTATGTGTTAGGTGAGTCTCTTGAAGACAGAAGATATTTGGTTTGTGGGTTTTTTTTCCATTCTGCCAATCTGTATCTTAAGTGGAGCATTTAGGCCGTTTACATTCAATATTCATGTCAAGATGTGAGATACTTTCTCAGTCATCATGTTGATTGTTACCTACTTTATTTTCTTCATTGTATTGTTGTTTTATAGGCCTGTGCATTTTATGCTTTCAAGAAGTTCTATTCTGGTGCATATCAACCTTTTGTTTCAAGACTTAGAACTCCTAGGATTCCTTGTAGGGTTTGTCTAGTAGTAACAAATTGCCTCAGCATTTGCTTGTCTGAAAATGAGTTTATTTCTCCTTCATTTATGGAACTTAGTTTTGCAGGATACAAAATACTTGCCTGACAATTATTCTCTTTAAACAGGCTAAAGATGCTGGGTGCAGTGGCTCACGCCTGCATTTCCAGCACTTTAGGAGGCCAAGGTGGCTGGATCACGAGGTCAGGAGATAGAGACCATCCTGGCTAATACAGTGAAGCCCCATCTCTACATATATATATATATATATATTAGCCAGACATGGTGAAAAATTAGCCAGACATGGTGGTGGGTGCCTATAGTCCCAGCTACTAGGGAGGCTGAGACAGGAGAATGGCGTGAACCTGGAAGTCAGAGTTTGCAGTGAGCTAAGATTGTGCCCCTGTACTCTAGCCTGGGCAACAGAGAGAGACTCTGCCTCCAAAAATAAAATGGCTAAAGATAGGATCCCAATCCCTTTGGGCTTGTAAGGCAACGTGGTTTGGCTCTGTGTCCCCACCAAAACCTCATGTCAAATTGTAATCCACACATGTAAGAGGAGAGGGCTGGTGGAAGGTAATTGAATCATGGTGCTGACGTCCCCCTTGCTGTTCTCATGATAGTGAATGAGTTCTGATGAGATCTGATGGTTTAAAAGTGTGTGGCACTTCCTCCATTGCTCTTTGTCTCCTGACACCATGTGAGAAAGCTGCTTGCTTTCCCTTCACCTTCCACCATGACTGTAACTTTCCTGAGGCCTCCCAGTCATACTTCCTATAAGCCTGTGGAAATGCGAATCAATTAAACCTCTTTCCTTCATAAATCATCCAATCTCAGGTAGTTCTTTATAGCAGTGTAAGAATGGACAAATACAGAAAATTGGTACTGGGAGTGGGGCACTGTTATAAAGATACCTAAAAATGTGGAAGTGATTTTGGAAATTAGCAGAGGTTGGAGCAGTTTGGAGAGCTCAGAAGACAGGAAGATGTGGGAAAGTTTGGAACTTCCTAGAGGCTTGTTGAATGTTTCTAACCAAAATGCTGATAGTGATATGGACAATGAAGTCCAGGCTGAGGTAGTCTCAGATGGAGATGAGAAATGTGTTGGGAACTGGAATAAAGATCACTCTTTAGCAAGAAGAAAGATGGCCTTTTGCCCCTGCCCTAGAGATCTGTGGAACTTTGAAATTGAGAAAGGTGATTTAGGGTATCTGGCAGAAGAAAGTTCTAAGCAGCAAAGCATTCAAGTTGTGACCTGGCTGTTTATAAAAGTCTATACTCATATGTGCTACAGCTATTCAAATCAGACAGGCATCTCTTTTCATGTACAGGAATGAAATTCCAAGTAGAGTTGAGTACTTGATATTCCAAATAGAGATGAATTGTGACACTACCCCTCAGGCAAGCCTGAACCCAGAGGGCATTCCTCCTGTGGCGATTCAGTCACCCTGAAGTGTTCCAGAAAGGCTGCCTATAGGTGGACTCATGCTGAACTCCTGTGGGAGAAGCCCTAGCTGTGTCTTCAGTGATTGACAAGAGAGAAAAGAATTCGTCTTCTCCAAGACCTTTTGTGAGCACAAGGGCTGCCTCAGAGTTGGGGCAGAGCTTCAGACTTTCCCCACTGAGTCCAGCACTGTATCTGTGCCACTGCTGAAAGAAACTTCCCACCAGCAGAAAGTTCTGGGATTCAAGGCCTGCCATCCAGATTCATTTATCTCTCAAGGTGTTCTCTTAATATGGTACATTTGCTGTCTGCCTAGGAGTAGGCGTTGCTGAGAACCAGACTACTGTGAGTGCTGCTGCTCCTCTGGGTCTAGCCACCTAGTGGGGCTGCCACACTCCAGGCTGGTGCTGGGAAATGTCTGCAAGGGAACCAGTGATGTGATCTGTCCTCAAGTCTCCCAGCTCTGATGGAGATGGGAGGGGAGTGACGTAAACTCTGTAAAGTTCCTTAGTTATAAATAACTTTAGTATGTTGGCTTTCTCAAATGCTGGCAGAAAAAGTAATGAACTGGTCACACGGGCAAACTCAAGACCTCCTGGTTAGCCATGGTGCTGCAAGCAATGGTGATAACTGAGGTAACACACACATTTTCTTCTTTCTGAGCACTGTGTTATTCTACCTGCAGATGTTGTAATGGACTGTGTCAGTTGGCCTCCAGCCAGGAGGTGGCACCTGCAAAAGAGCACAAGCTGTGTTAGCAGCAGTGGGATTTGTGCTTGCTCTGTTACCCAGGGGAGGTATTCTGTATTCTCGGACAATGAGTGGGGCCATAAAGCTCCCAAAGGTTTCTGTCCATTGTGTTAAGTTATCAGGGTGGGTAGAGGGGGCAAAGCCAGGTAGCAGCTGGGTCAGACTGGGCCACACTCTGACTCTCCACATGCAGGACAAGCAGCAGTTTTGTGAAATTGGAGGGCAGTTCTCTTGCCACTGGGGTAATGTTCCAGAGAGAAGCACAGCTGTCTCTACTGCACAGAAGAGTTTGTGCAGGAAGTGGGGAACAGCAGGTGGCAATAAACCCCACCCAGCTACCATTCACTTGGCAAGGCAGGTCTCACACTTGCCGTGCTCTCCACTAGCAGCAGCTAGCTAAGTCCTAAGCAGTCTATGCTCAGAACTCCCCCAGAAGACGCTACCATGGCTTTCAGACCTCACCCCTTCCAGTCCACCCACAAAGCCAGAACACCCAGCTCCTGCACCTGTGGCAGCAGCACATTTCCCACCCACCCTTAAGTTCTGGCCAATGGTGTTTGTCCGCACTTGAGATTATATCCTGAATTTCAGTTGGGAGCCTCTCTCAACCTGTGACTGCCACCTGCATTCGCTGACAGACTTCTGTAAGACCAAAAATGGCTTCCCTCCATCCATGCTGGAGACTGGGAATGCACAGAAGTCTTCCTGCTACTGCTCCTACTTTTATGTTCCCTACCACTCCCTAAATCAGCTCCAGTGTTGGGTAGGATTAAGGCCTTCCCCCATGGGCTGTATTGCCAGGTTCCGCAGTGGGAGGGTGTATCCTGGAGGCAGTTTATCTGCCCTCGCACTCTGGGGACTTATAGTTTTCCACCTGGCTTACAGTGAAGACTACAGCCTGCCACTTATTTCAAAGGGCCTGTGGTTTCTTTCAGTTTTCCTGTTAAGTTCCTGTGTTGCTTCTTGGAAAAAAAGTTCACAGTGTGAATCTCTACACACTATTTTGTCTTTCCAAAAGGGAGAGGCATACTAACAATGTCTCCAATCCACCATAAAACAAACAAACAAACAACAAACAGTTTTCCTGACCCTCTTGAGCAGAATACTTGTTTTTGAAAAATGTAGCATATTATTATTAAAATTGCTTTTTCATCTCCCATTGGCTTTCGATTATATCGCATATTTGCTGTTTGCATAGAGATAATTGATATTTAAGTTAGACTTATGGAGGGAAAGATTATATAGATTGTCTCTCTTGCCAACAGCTTAGTTGGAGCCTTTTATCATCCCATGTCTGTATTACTGACATAACATGGCCTCTCTGTTCTTACCCAGCTTACACAATTCTAAGGGCAGTCCTCCTGAGGCTCACAATCATCTCTCCTCCCCCTTGCTCATATGTCTCATTGCCTAAAGAATAAAAGTCTTCACTGGGGCTTTGCAATCATCCCACAATCTGGTACCCCCTCCATGAGCATGTGGACTCCCTTTTTTGTCCAAGTTCTGCTTGCCTCCTGCATGACTTATTCTTCTCTTTCTGACTGGTCAAGCTTTACCTACCCATTCTACAAGATTTACTCACATCCTAATGAAGACCTTCATGAATTATTCTACCCTACATTTATATTGATCCCTAAACCAAGCCACAGATATCAATAGGAAAGAAAGTAAGCCCAGGAAACAGCCATCATTTCACTGGTAACATTCAAACAGTTAGGCTTTCATATACAAATGGAAACATACACATTTTTCTTTTCTTTTTTTAAATTATACTTTAAGTTCTGGGGTACATGTGGAGAATGTGTAGGTTTGTTGCATAGGTATACCTGTGCCATGGTGGTTTGCTGCACCCATCAACCCATCACCTACATTAGGTATTTCTCCTAATGCTATCCCTCCCTTAGTCCCCCACCATGGAATACTATGCAGTCATAAAAAAGGAAGAGTTCATGTCCTTTGCAGGGACATGAATGAAGCTGGAAACCATCATTCTCAGGAAACTATCACAAGAATAGAAAATCAAAGACTGCATATTCTCAATCATAAGTGGGAGTTGAACAAGGAGAACACATGTGGACATGAGGAGGGGAACATCACACACATACACATTTTTCAAAAAGAATTTTATTAGAATTTACTAGAAGAGAAGGTGAAAGAGTCCACTATATCAAGAAAGCTCTTGACTCATGAAATAACATGGTGTTAACAGAAGGAGCACACACTTAGGAGTCAGAAGAGCTGATTTTGACTTATTTCTGTGAACTTGACTTAGTTTCATAAATGGCCTGAGCCTCACTTTTTTCATATTTAAAAGAGGCGATGCCTATTAGCTTTGGGAGATGAAGAATAAGTGATAAACTGTAAATACTTAGCACAGTGTCTGGCACACAGTGGATGCTCAAAACCTGTTAGATCCTTCCTGTCTCCCCTTTTCCTTCCAGTTAAAGCACCATAAATGTAAGAGCAGAGGCACATTAAACAACATTTGGGAAAAAGACAGGAGAGAAGAAGAGTGCCTTTTCATATCTAATGTTTGAGCTCCCCTTACATGAAGAACAATCATGTTCTATTCCTGATTAAACACATGAGAGTATCTCAAAGGTGGACAATTACCATTTAGTCACACATTGGTTTGATTCCTAGCAAAAGTTTACCTACCTGGTAGATAGTTTCATTTAAATAGAACTAAAGAAGGCAGTGAAAGGATTGGTCAATTATGAACCTAATTCCAGTCAAGAATATAGAAATGTTTGGTGAAGCTGGAATGACCAGCACACTTAGAAAAAAGTGATGCTGTGTTATCTATTACTTAGTCAAGAGTAGCTACAGATGAAAATACCAGCAATCATCAGCTACATTATATGTCACATATGTGCTAGATACTTGAAAAACAAAAATTCCAAACTGAAAATCAGTACAATCTCATCACCATAGAAGAGCAGATCTAAATAGGGAATATAAAAGAAAAATATCTAAAGAAAACAATGTGCCCATATAATGAGGAACCACAGTCTTTAAGCTCGAACTTCAGTAAGGTGTAATAGGAGTTTCTAGCCCAGAATAAATTGACCAATCGAGATACATGATGGGAAACCATAGAGGGGATTAATGAAGTTATTTACTTGGAACAATAAGAAAAACATTGAGGAAAACCAAAGGAAAAAATGAACCCGCTGCTGGGAGCAGATGGTCTAAGATTAATTCTGCTCCACGTACAGCATTTTCCATCTCAGCTGATGATGGCAACTCTGTCTCTCCAGTAGCAGGCTTATCCTTGACTACTGTTTATCTCTCATGATACCCATCCAACTTATTAGAAAGTTCTATTAGCTCTATCATCAAAATAATTTAGAATCCAACCATATCTTGCTGCTTCCACTGTTAACCTTCTGTCCACACTACCAACATCATATGCCCTTCTTCTTCCTCCTATAGCTTATTTCCTATTCCCGTCCTGCTCTTTCTTTTTAAAAAAATGCTTTAAAATCATTTTCCATGTTAGAGTCACTGAGCTCAGCACTTAATATTTACTGCCCTGTTTAATCTTAGCAGTAACTCCCAGGCAGCATTATTATTGTAACCATTTTATACACAAGAAAAATTGGGCTGATAGAAATAAATAACTAGTTTGTAATCAAAGAGAGATGAAGTGAAAGAGCCAAGGTTTGATTTAAGAGCATCTGCATATTAAATACCTTCTATTTTCTTCCTCTTCTATGGGCTCACAGCAATTTGTACGGGTCCTCTCTCTCTCACTATAATTACTATACCGAATGGTCATTATCTATAATATTTGACTCTCTTTCACAATAGACAGTTGAAATCTAGAGAAATAACTAATATTAGTAACATATATCATTACTGAACACTTTCCATGGATTGTGCATTTATTCATTCGTCACACTTAATGAGTATCTTATGTACCAGGCACTGTTCTAGGTACTGGGGAATCAGTGGTGAACAAAATAAGAGAAAAATCCTGCCCCTTAGCAGTTCACATTTTGGTAGAGAAATAGACAAATAAATGTACAAATATACCTATAATATATCAAGTAATGATAAGGACACAGACTCAGGCAGGTTGATGGGTGTGGTGGTAGCAGTGTATGGAAATTCTCTTGTGAGTCCTTCTGTCTTTTCATTGAAGTAAGAATCAAAGTCACCAGATGAGCATAAATATGAGGAGGAAGTGTGGAAGGTTTGAGGATAGAAAACATAAGAAACAGTCAGATAGGACCGTGTAAGGTATAGTTAACTAGAGATTACAATAAAATCAGTCATCCTCATGTGTTTTCCTCCAGCCACATTCAGCTGCTTTGGTTCAAGTGAAGATTTAACCAGACAGCAGGCACACCATGGTAAATTCTTCATAGATATTATCTCATTCAAATTTCACAACTCTGTAGGTTGTTCTCATCCTGTACTTTCCAGATAAGGAAACTGAACTTAGAGAATTTCTCGTTTTCCAAATGTCATGCAGATGGGAAGTGTTGAAATTAGGATTTGAACCCAGATTTTTCACCTTCAAACCTTGAGTTGTAAAATTTGACAAATGACCATATCAGATGTAGTCTTTTTCTCATCTCTGTATGTGCTTGGTAAGTTATTTTTCAATGAACTAGCTTCAGAAATAAAGCACATTAATCCAGGAGACAAATACTTGGCTAACAGGCAATTCTTACATGTTCTGGTGGGCTGAAAAGTTAATATGAGTCATCAGAGTTGGGACTGCCAAAAAACACTAATTAGATAAGGGCTGCATTAGTAAAAAATGTAGGAATGAGCCCACCCGGCAGGCATAGACCAGACTATACCTGCAGTATTATGTCCGATTCAAGATGCCAGTGCTGTCATGGGGCATCAGCAAATTTAAACATGTCATCTGAAGAAAAGCAGAAAGGTTAGTATAGTGCGTGGTACCCAGAAAGCATGAAGAAGTACTGGGGAGGAAAGAGACCACTCAGCCTTACAAAGAAATACTTAATGCAGTAGTTGTCTTTATGCACATCTTCAAGACTGCCTGTGTTAGGCTGTTCCTGCACTGCTCTAAAGAAATACCTGAGATTGGGTAACTTATTTTAAAAAGAGGTTTAACTGTCTCAAGGTTCTGTAGGCTTTACAGGAAGCATGATGCTGGCATCTGCTCGGCTTCAAGGGAGGCCTCAGGAAGCTTACAATCATGGCAGAAGGTGAAGAGGGAACAGATACATCACATGTACAAGCAGGAGCAAGAGAAAGAGAGAGGTGACACCGACTTTTTTATCATTATCATTATACTTTATGTTCTGAGGTACATGTGCAGAACATGTCATTTTGTTTCATAGGTATGCACGTGGCATGGTGGTTTGCTGCACCCATCAACCTTTCACCTACATTAGGCATTTCTTCTAATGTTATGCCTCCCCTAGCTCCCTACCTCCTGACAGGCCCCGGTGTGTGATGTTCCCCTCCCTGTGTCCATGTGTTCTCATTGCTCAACTCTCACTTATGAATGAGAACATGCAGTGCTTGGTTTTCTGTTCTTGTGATAGTTTGCTGAGAATTATGGTTTTCAGCTGCATCCATGTCCCTGCAAAGGACATGAACTCATCCTTTTTTATGGCTGCATAGTATTCTATAGTGTATATGTGCCACATTTTCTTTATCCAGTCTATTATTGATGGACATTTGGGTTGGTTCCAACTCTTTGCTATTGTGAATAGTGTCACAATAAACATACGTGTGCATGTGTCTTTATAGTAGAATGATTTCTAATCCTTTGGGTATATACCCAGTAATGGGATTGCTGGGTCAAATGGTATTTCTGGTTCTAGATCCTTGAGAAATCACCACACTGTCTTCCACAATGCTTGAACTAATTTACACTCCCACCAACAGTATAAAAGTGTTCCTATTTCTCCACATCCTCTCTAGCATCTGTTGTCTCCTGACTTTTTAATGATCACCATTCTAATTGGCATGAGATAGTATTTCATTGTCGTTTTGATTTGCATTTCTCTAATGACCAGTGGTGATGAGCATTTTTTCATATGTCTGTTGGATGCATAAATGTCTTCTTTTGAGAAGTGTCTGTTCATATCCTTTGCCCACTTTTTGATGGAGTTGTTTGTTTTTTTCTTGTAAATTTGTTTAAGTTCTTTGTAGATCCTGGATATTAGCCCTTTGTCAGATTGATAGATTGCAAAAATTTTCTCCCATTCTGTAAGTTGTCTGTTCACTCTGATGATAGTTTCTTTTGCTGGGTGCCACAGACTTTTAAATGGCCAGATTTCTCAAGAATTCACTCACTATTGTGAGGACAGCACCAAGTAGATGGTGCTAAATCATTCATGAGAAATTCACCCTCATGATCCAGTCACTTCCCAGCAGGCCACACCTCCAATACTGAGGATCACAATTCAACATGAGATTTGGGTAGGGGCAAATATCCAAACTATATCACTATTCTGCAATTCTGGAGCACAGAATTAGGGTTTAAAAGGTCTATTGTGCCTCAGCAGAAGAAAGAAGCTATGACAATTGGAGCTGTTTGAAACACGCTGTCCCACAGGGAGGTGTGTGGCATGTCATTGAAAGGGATGAAGAGGGCCTTCTGTGACCTTTTGATGGATGTCATAGAGGAGAGTCACAGAGACAGAGAATAAAACTGAATTATCTGTCTTCCCTGCCAACTCTAAGGAAGTCTGGGATAATAATCCTTCCTTCTGACATCCTTTGGTGTATGTTTTCCTTCACCATACAACTATTTTCCCATTGTCTTCAGTCAAATTGTGTGGGAATCCCAAATCTGACTCATTGTCTGATGCTGGACAAATTTTCTAAGCTCCTTGTGCCTGTCTCCTCATCAATAAAATAAGAACAGTGATAGAGCATCTCTTATGGGATTGTTGTGAGATTCATATAAATTAATCCATATGAAGTCCTTAGAAGGGTGCTTGAAAATATAAGTACTCGATAAATGTTAGGGTCCATTGTTTTTTAAATTATTTATCATACACCGCCATTTACGGTTTCTTTATTATTTTATGTGTAATTCTTGTTTTCTCCAGCTGGATGGTCTTTCTGTTCATAGGCCTGAGCATACAGAATATGTCAGGTTACTAACAGTCCAACATGAAAATGTGTGTCTCTCCTTTCAAGCAGGTTAGGCATGTTTAGAAGTCCCATTTGTACATTCTCAGCAAAACTTTCAGAGTTTTATGGGGTTACCACCTAAATATTTTATGAATTTCTTCATCTTTTAAAATATAAAAGTGCACTCAGACTCAATCTCATTTTTCAGGGGTTGCTTTAGCCATCATTAGGAAATAAGCAAAGATTTGTTTTGGATACGGACCATAACAGTTTTCTGAAAACCTTCAGTGTTGGACTATACAAGCTGGGGAGGAAGGAAAGGAGCATTATTGGTGAAAACATAGATAAGTGACATGATCCTCATAGGTCTTGAGGAACTTACAAACTAGCGGAAGAGACTGAGTCTTGCCTGACCCAGCCCTTTCCTGCTTTTCTACCTCATCTGGTACACGCCCTCTTGCCCCAGTTCTAGCCTTGATGACTGAGTTTTTCAAGCAAGATGATTCCCATCTTCCCACTGTCCCTCCTACCCGACAGTCTTTCCTCTGCCCTTTGCATGACTGTCTTCTCTCACTCTTCAGGATTTGGCATAAATAGTTTCTCTTTAGCTTGGTGTTTCTTAATCACCATGTCTAAATAAATTCCCTATTCCAATCCCAACATTCATTTATTATTGTTATACACCCCTTTTGTTACCCTCATAGCACTTGCCAAAATTTTTATTTTTATGTATTAATATTTGTTTGCTTCCTTGTTTTCGCACCCTTTATCCCCAACAAGAGAAGTGATCATATCTATCTTTATTCACAAATGTGATCTCTTTTCCATAGCAAGGATTTCGACAGATGTATTGTGTGAGTGAAAGATTTCAACACAACATCCTGAGCACTGGGACTGACGTGCTGGGGGGCCAGAGAAGTCAGGCATCCAGAGCACCATTAGCAGTTGCAGGAGATTACCAGAAGGGCATTGCAGAGGCTGCCAGTACCCTGCCATAGCCCCTTAGCACTTGTCACATACATGCCAGCACATGTTGCAAGACTGCCAATCTTCTCTGCCTGAGAAAGCACGCTTGGCCAGCACACAAGAAAGGCCAAAAAGACCCAGGAGTGGATGCCCAGAGGAGCAGCTCTCAACCAAAGAGGGGTAGGCACGGGTATCCTGAGCACCTGAGTGTCCTTTCCCCAAGTGTGAAACCTCTAAGGTATACCCTACAGTGTCCCTATGAAGTCTAGTGGTGCTGAGCCTGTTGCCAAAGCAGTAACCTGTTCATTACAACACGTTCCAGAGGTTTTCTTTCCTGTCTTAATTTCCCATCTTCTATGAGTGTTTCCAGATAGACTTCCTCAATAAATTTCTTGCATTTAAATCTTCATCACAGGGTCAGCTTCTGGAAAATCTCAACATAAGACAAGTGATCAGAATCTTGAAAGACATTTAGAATTCACTAGACAAGAAGTTAAAAAAAAAAAAAAAATCTGAAGAGGGCAGGATCCCCATAGTGCAGGAAAAGAAAATCAAAGCTCTATTTTCCATTCAGCTGCCTTTCCTCTAGGAGGGATCAGACTTTGTTTTTGTCAGGGTCCCTAGAAGGTATTTACAGGAAAAGACAGTAAGAGATTGGCTGATCTCCTGCATATTCGATAAGCTATTTCAGAGCCAACAGCTCAGTTCAGTGCAGGTGGACAGAAGGTCCTGAACTCTTGAAATAACACATTGCAACCTAGCATGCTGTGTTCATGAAACTTTAACTAAAGAGCTTCTTTGTGTCTTTTCCTTTTTTGAAATACAGCTCAGGATCCAGGAATGTGATGCTTAACCCCGAAAAGGAAACCTTGTACAAATGGTTCCTTGAAAACCAGCATGTAGCCTGTTCATAAATTTTATGATGTGTGAAGCACATGTTCAAGGAAGTATTTATTAGGAAGACCATAAGTTAAATTAGGAAGGGTAGTTCATACCTTAAATATTCCATCACTTTCCGTACTGTTTATGTACCCAGACCCAAGTGTGAAACTTAAATTTGTTTTTAATGTGTTCTCCTGACAAATGATTTACTGTAGTCAAATGTATTTTCTTTTGGTTCCCTGGATAGTTAAGTTTTACAGTTGGGGGAAGATAAGAAAATGCTTTTAAATTACTCTTTCAACACACGCAAAGTTAAAATTTCTGTGCTGATATCATAAAATAATTTTCCTGCTGGATTTAATAAAATGTAGTGTGATTTCAGGTATATTAGTACAGGCATACCTTGTTTTATTGCACTTCACTTTACTGAGCTTCACAAATACGCGATTTTTACAAATTGAAGGCTTGTAGCAACACTCAAGCAAGTCTATTGGCACTATTTTTCCAACAGCATGTGCTCGCTTTTTGCCTCTGTGTCACATTTTGGCAATTACTTTAGTATCTTAAAGTGTTTAATTACTTTCATATCTGTTATGGTGACCTGTGATCAGTGATCTTTGAGCTTACTACTGTAATTTTTCTGGGGTACCAAAACCAGCACTCATATATGACAGATAATTTAATAAATGTATGTGTTGTGACTACTTTACTGTCCAACCTTTCCTCCCTCTCGCTCTCTCTCTCTCTCCTCTCTTTGGGCCTCCCTGTTCCCTGAGAGACAACAATATTTAAGTAAGGCAAATTAATAACAGTACAATTACTTCTAAATGTTTTAGTGAAAGGAAGAGTTGCATGTCTCTCACTTTAAATCAAAAGCTAGAAATTATTACGTTTAATGAGAAAGGCATGTCGAAAGTTGAGGGAGCTCAAAAGCTAGGCCTCTTGCACCAGACCATCAGCCAAGTTATGAAGAATGCGAAGGAAAAGTTACAGAAGGAAATTGAAAGTGCTACTCCAGTAAACACACAAATGATAAGAAAGCAAAACAGCCTTACTCTTGATGTGGAGGAAGTTTGAGGGGTCTAAATAGAAGATCAAACCAGCCACATGTCCTTAAGCCAAAACCTAATTCAGAGCAAGGCCCTAACTCTATTTAATTCTGTGAAGGCTGAGAGAGGTAAAGAAGCTATAGAAGAAAAGTCTGGCACTAGCAGAGGATGGTTCATGAGGTTTAAGGAAAGAAGTTTTCTCTATAACATAAAAGTGCAAGGTAAAGTGACAAGCATAATGGAGAAGCTGCAGCAAGTGATCTGGAAAATCTAGCTAAGATCATTGGTGAAGGTGGCTACACTAAGTAGCAGATTTTCCATGTAGACAAAATGCCTAATATTGGAAAAGATGCCATCTAGGATTTTCATAGCTAAAGAAGAAAGGTCAATGCCTAGCTTCAACACTCCAAAACACAGACTGATTATTTTGTTAGGGACTAATACAGCTATTGACTTTAAGTTGAAATCAATGATCATTTACTATTCTGAAAATTCTAGGGCCATTAAGAATTATGCTGAATCTGTTCTGCCTATGGTCTATCAGTGGAAAAACAAAACCTGGATGACCATACATCTATTTACAGCATGGCTTACTGAATATTTGTTCAACATCTGTTGAGACCTACTGCTCAGAAAGAAAAGATACTTTTCAAAATACTACTTTTCACTGACAATGTAGTCATTCAAGAGCTCTTATGAAGATGTCCAAGGAGATTAACGCTGTTTTTATGCCTGCTAACACAGCATTCATTCGCAGCCCAGGAAGCTGGGCTTCTTATCATTTAAGAAGCACATATATTTTGTGTCTTTTCCTTTTTTGAAATACAGCTCAGGATCCAGAATGCGATGCTTAATCTTGAAAAAGAAACCTTGTACAAATGGTTTATCATTTTTCTTATCATTTAAGAAACACACATTTTATAAGGTTATGGCTGTCATAGACAGTGTTTCCTCTGATGACTGTGGGCGAAATAAATTGGAAACCTTTTGGAAAGGATTCACCATTCTAGATGCTATTTATGAACATTTGTCATTCATGGGAGGAGGTAAAAAATATCAACATCAACAGGAGTTTGGAAGAAGTTGATTTCAGCCCTCATGGATGACTTGGAGGAGTTCAAAACTTCAGCAGAGGAAGTAACTGTAGATGTGGTGGAAATAGCAAGAGAACTAGAATTAGAAGTAGAGCCTGAAGATGTAACTAAATTGCTACAATCTCATAATAAAACTTGAATGAATGAGGAGTTGATTGTTATGAATGGGCAAAGAAAGTGGTTTCTTGAGATGGAATCTACTCCACTCCTGATGAAGATGATGTGGACATTGTTGAAATGAAAACACAGGATTTAGAATACTACTCAAATACTGTGGGTAAAGTGGTGGCAGAGTTTGAGAAGATTTACCCAAATTTTGAAAGAAGTTCTACTGTGGAAAAATGCTATCAAACAGCATCACATACTACAAAGAAATACTTTGTGAAAGAAAGAATTAATCAATGGAACAGACTTCACTGTTGTCTTATTTTAAGAAACTGCCACAGCCACCCCAGCCCTCACCAACATCCACTCTGATCAGTCAGCAACCATCAACATTGAGGCAAGACCCTCCACCAGCAAAAAGGTTATGACTCGCGGAAGACTAAGATGATCATTAGCAATTTTTAGCAATAAAATATTTTTTAATTAAGGCATACATATTTTTCAGATGTAGTGCTATTTCATACTTACAGACTACAGTATAATGTAAACATAACTTTTGTATGCATTGGGAAACCAAAAAGTGTACATGACTCACTTTATTTAGCTGTTCGCTTTGTTGTGGCAGTCTGGAACCCAACCCACAGTAACTCCAAGGGTACGTCTGTATCCCTGAAAATTAGAGCATTTCACATTCAGGCCACTATGATGAATTTGAAAACTGGTTAGTCACAGCAGCGTCTGTGAAAGTCACATTTAGCATAACCAAATTTAGGAGAGGCTCACATTGGGACACAGGTTCTAATGGGCTATGGCCCTTAGTCTCTGATTTCAGCAAAATTCCTAACTAGAGCACTCCAAAATGAGAGCTATGGTTGAAAAAGTATAAACTTTGAAGAACTGAAAAACCGTTGTACCACACTGTGATGGTAAACTCCTGTAAAATCAGAATTATTTATACTACAGGCTATGCTGCCTATTGTATTGATAGCTGTGCATTATCCTGGAGTCTCTTTGTGTGAATATGGCTAACTTTACACATTTAAAGGATAACATATTTTTTAAAAGAATATAAATCTTTCTGTATTTTTAAAACAAAGAATATTATGTGAGAATGTGTGTGGGTGCTATTTTATAATGGAAAAAAAAAAGCTCATGTAGAAACAAAAATTCATTGTAACATGCTATGGAAGTATGTAGTGTGTGCCCTAACCAGATGCTTCTTGAATCAACAAAGTAGTCAAAATATAAACTCAACGTTTAAAGAAAATTCATCTTGTGAAAATGATTTTTCAATCACTGTGTATTATATTTCCCTGCCACATGGTCACACTGAAATTCTCTGGAAAGTAATAGTGACCTTAAGTAAAACCAAAAAGGCATGGATCACTGAAATATAGTGATGTATACTAAAGAAGAGAAGCTAGCTGATTTTTCAGTGTGCAAAGCCTTTGTTCATTTCACCAAAGGTGAATAGCAATGTTGTTTCAATGTTGTGCAACGAAACCTGCTCATAGTGTTTTTCCTGCTTTTAAAATTCTGAATAGGAGCCAAGGTTTATCTTTAAACACCCAGGCTTGAACAAGTTCAAACAAAATGTTCCTAATTGCAGCTTGCTCTGCTTTCATTTTTATCTAGTAGATTTCCTTTATGAGGGACAGACTAAGCTATGAACATTCAGATATAGGACATAAAAATACCTATGATTATAGTATTTCAAGGCATCAAATGTTTATTTTATATGCAGTTGTTAAAATTACAGATTTTTGAATCAGTCACCTGGATTTGACTAAGTAGTCCTGTAAATCATTAGCTGCATGACTTAGAAGTCTGTTCCCTTCTCTATAACACAGCAACACTGCAAGCATCTATTACATATATTTGCTGTGGAAATTAAAAGAAATAAGGTACAGAAGCATCTAGCACTCGTAGAAAGTATTCAGCAAATATTAGCTATTATTATTGATACTATGGATCTTCTATATGCCATGTACTGTACCAAACTCCTTTCATAATATCATTACATGGTCACAAAAGATCTGCAGAGTAAGTATAACTGTCTCTATTTTATGAAAAACTGAGACACAGAGAAGAAACCAAGAAATGACAGCATCTGGTAAGTGGCTAGACAATGATTCAAACCCAAGCCTCTTGCCTCCATGCTCTTTTCTTCATGAATGACTTATCTAATACAATACCAGTCACATATGGCTATTTATTTAAATTAATTAAAATTAAATAAAGTAAAAAGTTTAGTGCCTCTATTTCACCAGCCAGATGTCAAATCTCAATGTGTTTCTAGTAGCTATGATATTGGACAGCACAGATATGGAATATTTCCATTATTGCAGAAAGCCCTATTGGACAGTACTATAGTCTGTACCACTACCATCTCTCTAGTCTGGTTTACTCTCAATAGGAAACAATGCATTTTTCTTAAAATCTTAATAAATGCTCATCAATAAATTACTTAAACAGTTGCAGTAAAGGCAACACATTTACTATAGATAATCATGTAGACCATACCTAATTCCATACAACAGTCTACAGAGGAATAGAAAATATATTTTTGGACCAATTACCACAGTGCCAGAAAACTAGAATTTTCATCTGCAATTTAGGCAAATGCTTTGTTTAGCGATAAGAACAAATGGTGATGTGAAATCCAAAAACCAGTACGAAATGCCAAGTGAGTCTTTAACATCCCATCCACTTCTAATACTCCATGAGCCCCTGATTTCTAACAAGCTTAAAGCTGTTTTCAATAAATCTTTTAGTGTTCTGGACTTGGTCCACTTAGGTGTGAGCTTTGGAAAGAGGAAATGGTGATTTGTTATTTATGCCCTTAACACTGATGTTTTGGCCAGTAAATTTTTCTTCTCACTAAAACCCAAATGACCTTTCTAGTTAGGCAGTCAGTAGGTAATTTGTATAACATTTATCATCCTCTTCCTGCAAATCTTTTTAATTGGTATCAGATGTTACAATCAGAGGACTATAAGCACAATGAGCAAATGGGAGTGGCAAAGCAAACAATCACATAATCCAATATTCAAAACAAAGCCACATCTATTGCCTCTCTGAGAAGAGGCTCTTACCATATGAAATCAATCCCATTTTCTTCTGGAAATAGTTGAAGTCTGAGGGACTGCCCTGGGTAACTTCATGAACGTGAAAGGGTAGCTGGGCATCAAGAAAGAGCATTAGACAAGGGATCAGAAAATTTGATATCTATTGGGAGAACCCACCCCCCAATATTTCAACGTAGATTCTTTCTATTTTCCATAAGCGTCAGCTGGCTGAGAAATAAAGAGAGACAGTACAAAGAGAAGAATTTTACAGCTGGGCCTCCAGGAGTGACATCACATATCAGTAGGACTGTGATGCCCACCTGAGTCTCAGACCAGCAAGTTTTTATTACGGGTTTCAAAAGGGGAGGGGGTGTAAGAACAGGGAGTAGGTACAAAGATCACATGCTTCAAAAGGTGAAAAGCAGAACTACTAGTAAGGGTCTAACAAAGATCACATGCTTCTGAGGGAACAGGACAAAAGGCAAAAGCAGAACTCCTGGTAAGGGTTTAACAAAGATCACAAGTCAAAGGGCAAAAGCAGAACTACTGATAAGGGTCTGTGTTCAGCGGTGCATGTATTGTCTTGACAAACATCTTAAACAATAGAAAACAGAGTTCGAGAGCAGAGAACCAGTCTGACCACAAATTTACCAGGGTGGAGTTTTTCCCCACCGTAGTAAGCCTGAGGATACTGCAGGAGACCAGGGCATGTCTCAGTCCTTATCTCAACTGCATAAGACAGACATTCCCAGAGCGGCCATTTATAGACCTCCCCCCAGGAATGCATTCCTTTCCCAGGGTATTAATATTAATATTCCTTGCTAGCTAAAGAATTTAGCGATATCTTCCCTACTTGCATGTCCATGTATAGGCTCTCTCCAAGAAGTAAAATATGGCTCTTTTTGCCCGACCCCACTGGCAGTCAGACCTTATGGTTGTCTTCCCTTGTTCCCTAAACTTTGCTGTTATTCTGTTCTTTTTCAAGGTGCTCTGATTTCATATTGTTCAAACACACATGTTTTACAATCAGTTTATACAGTTAACACAATTATCACAGTGGTCCTGAGGTGATGTATGTCCTCAGCTTATAAAGATAACAGGATTAAGAGATTCAAGTAAAGACAGGCATAAGAAATTATAAAAGTATTATTTGGAAACCAATAAATGTCCATGAAATCTTCACAACTTATGTTCCTCTGCCGTGGCTCCAGCCGGTCCCTCCATTTGTGGTCCGTGACTTCCCACAACAGATACCTTCTTAGTATCCTGAATGTATCTCAACTATAGCAATGATTGTATTTTGTTTTAATTGCCACCTTCCATGTCAAATTCTCCTATAGACTGTGAACTCTTCAAAACCTACTGCCTATCACCATGCCTTGTGACATGATAAAATATTAGCCTTATTGAAAATATAAACCAACAAATGACTATTGATTAGGTAGCTCAGATAATCAAGAAATACCAAGAAACTGTATCAAACCATCCTTCCTCCCTCCCCAAAAATGTATAACCATCCTGAAACCTTCACACCTCATTGTCTGTTATTGATTTAACCAATTTGCTCTGGTCTAATAAAACATAGCCCACGTGCTGACCTGTTTCTCTTTGCCAAAGTGACTTGATTAATATTAAATTCTAAAGTTTTCTCAAATATCAGAAGCACTTGAAAAGCAATGCTTAAGGAGCTGGAAAGACTGTGGTTATTTCAGTTCTGGTAACTCCTCACAGAGAGAAAAGAGTTAAAGTTAGGAATTCAGAACCAGTGGCTGGATATCAGCTCAACTTTCAGGGACAATACAGTAGTCACTGGGGCCTGTGGAATGTGTTCAGTACTAACGAATATTAGCATAGTAAAAAATAATTAATGTAACTCTAGGGAGGCCTAATTTACAGTTTGCAATTTTGGTCTGGAAATTCTGGCTCATCATGCAAACTGCTCTGCTTAATAACCCAGAAACTTTGGCAATATGTGCATTTATAGCCTAATTAGGCTTTCATACATACACATACCTACTAACCTCTGCCAATGTCCTTATGCAACTATCTGGTGGAAGAGCAAGAAGTGGCTCCCTGCACCTGCATGTATCTTTTTACTGCTAAAGCCACTGACTCCTACAAAAACTCCTATTTCTGCAGAAAGAGCTATGCTGACATCAAAGAAGCAATGATTTCCAGTCCACAACTACTATAAGAGGCACTGACCCATTCTTCATTCTTAAACGGGGGCTTTATTTTGTTTCTATAAAATGACACATTCCCCAGCTAGAAAAGTCAAGCATTGCTCACAGCGATATTGAGATCAGAAGTTCTCATTCTGTCACTCTTTAGGAAGGCTTACCTTCCTAGGGCAATTTTCTTACCAAGGAAGGAAGAAATCAAATGGATTAGCTAGAGTCAGGCTTTTCCTGAGTTCAGTTGGTAATATCTGTGTTATTTTCGTGGGCAAATTTGCATTTCCTCTGTGTTCCACTTACCTTGGGAGAGCCCGGTTTGCAAGCCAATTATTTTTTACATTTTTCTTTTTGTTTTTTCAATTAAGCATTTTTATGAGCATTTAATCATGAAGAATGAGAGAGCTAATGGAAGCATTTGACCTTATCTGTGTGGCACTCCCACCAAAAGGTCTATGTATTCCAGGAATATACCTTCATCTTTTTTTGCTGACCCCAAAGGATGACTTGATCCCAGAGGTTGCTTCTTATCAGGTGAAATAAGAGGAAAGAAGAGCTGTACCTACCATGTCAAAGCTCTCCTCAGCCCCCAGTCCCCAAGAATAGACATATTCTGTTCTAATCTACCATTTTGATTTTATCATCTATTTGGAGTTGAGCAATATAACTTGTCCATTAACATATACAGTATCTCAGAGTTATTTCTAAGCAGTGTCCATGCAGAGAAGCCCTAAGAACATACAGATCAAGAGCCATTCATCAGCTAAACACTATTCCCTTAACAAATGGGACATATTGAATACCTGCCATGGGCCAGACACAGTTGTAAGCAGGAGGCATATAACAGACTGTTGTGGCACCAAGGAAGAAAGGCCTAGTGACTTGAGCATTTCTAATATGAATAAAATTTAATAAACTCCATTATAAATCAACAATCAACTTTAACGAACTAGCCCTTTCTCGGAGGTTATCATCCTGTATAAAAAGAATGTAATCCCATCTGGTTTCTTCATTTTCTCAATTCACAGAATGTCAATACTGGGGCTCAGAGCTCCAGCTACCCACTTTGGATTTTGAAGATGTTTTAAGATATGACGAACATGCATACAAGTGGCTTTCCACCCTCAAGAAAGTAGGCATAGTACGACTCACCGGAGCATCTGACAAACCAGGAGAAGTTTCAAAACTTGGGAAAAGAATCGGTTTCCTCTATCTCACATTTTATGGGTGAGTCACCAAATGGTTTGTATTCTGCCATCACAGATAAAGTTTGAAATATTTCCCAACTGAGGAAGACCCCCTTGATTGAAGATACAGAAATTTTCATAATGTCTTGAGCAGGAAGCCAGATAAAAAGAAGAGTCTGAAAGTAGTGTTTTGCTGAGAATGATAATTTTTTAAGAGCCCAAAAGCCCGAAGACACCAGGCACTAAAGACATCAGGCTGGTTATAAGTGGTATATGTAGTCTGCTTGGGCTGCCATAACAAAATATCACAGATCAGAAAACTTAAACAGCAGAAATTTGTTTTCTTTTTATAGTTCTGGAAACTGAAAGTCTAAGATCAAGGTACTGGCAGGGTTGGTTTCTGGTGAGGCTTACATTTTCCGGCTTGCAGATGACTGCCTTCTCACTGTGTCCTCACATGCCCTTTCTTCAGTGCATCGCACACTCCTGCTGTCTGTTCTTCTTCTAATATGAACACTAGTCCTGTTAGCTTAGGGCCCAAGGCTCTATCTCCAAACATTGGGGGTTAGGCCTTCATCATATGAATCTGGGGGGACATAATTTATTCCACAACAGATGTGATGAAAGACTGTGTTTCTCCAAGACTTTACAACATATTAAACTTTATGTTAAAGTTTCTTAAACTTTTACCTCCCAAGAGTTGGCTGAAAATTAAAGTTGGGCCCTGAGAAATTAAAGTCAGTTACAGATGTGTTAAAAAGATAAAACTAACATTCATAAAATTAGTCCTATGTGCTTTAGTAAGTAACAGGGAGATATAATTGATTTTAACTTTGGAACAAGAGGCTCTTTGCATAAGAATTTCCTTGAAGGTAACATTCATTATGGACAGTGAAACACAACAACAGGAAACACTTATGTAGACATGGGAGTATAACTATATTTCTTTAGAGTGAGCCCCTCATGTGAGATTAATACAGTTATTCTTGGGCTCGTAGAGTAGAGAGCATTGAAAGTGAAAGGGACCTTCCAACTCCAAAGGTTGCAACTGGAAGCACACAGGCTATATTCAGATATTTGGTTTGGCCCACATGATGTTGAAAGAAAACGGAATTAGTTGTCAACACTTAAAAACTGGGAGATTTTACATTACATATGGACCTGACTTTTCTTGAAAAATCATCTCTAGCAACAACAGAGCCTAAATCCTTGCATGCCAACAATACATGGATACAAATAGAGGCTGCCTTTGAAGAGAGCATAGACTCACTCTCCAGTTTGCCAAAATCCTCCACCCTCTCCAGATCTGCAAGTGCCCTGCTACTCCTTAGGTTTGCCACTCCTAAACTAGAGTAAGACTTGGTCTGTAGATAAACAAGAGACCAAAAATATTCAATCACTGAAAGACTGCCATCTCTGCCATGTTTAGACTTAGACAACCCAGCACCTAATCTGACTCCGAAACTTACATTTACCATTAGTGGATTTGTGTTGTATAAAATTTGTATCTCCCTTACATCTGCAAGAATTTGAGCTGCCCTAGAGATTACAGCAACTACAGACAAAGGGAAGAGGGGGAAAAGTCTCAAAATTATTAAGAGCCTCAACTGTATGATGTTTTGTTCATTTAATTCTCACAACAACTTTCCAAAATGAATGTTTTCCTTCAGTTCACTGATAAGGAAACTGAAGCCCAGAAAATTAATTTGTAACCCAAGTGCCCACAGATAGTAATAAAGGAACCAGAGTCTGTCCTATCTATGGACTTTCTACTCTACCTTGCTGCCAATAATATGAAGAAAGCACACGGAAAAGAAGAGCTTTTAGCCACTGGTGTTAAATAGGACACTTCGAAACGAATCTCTTCTAAGTCGTTTCACTTAGTTTATATTTGCTGACAACAAACTTTTTGTATCTATTCCAAGGCATTTCACAATTTAATAACAGTGGCCAAATTTTGGGATCTTTGTTGGAGTTCTCTAAACTGCCTACCAAACCCATCACACTAGGGGTCAAATCTAAACTTGATTTATTGTGTGTGTTTTGTTTTGTTTTTGCAGGTTCTATAAAAGGGCTTAATAATTTGGCCACTGATCTAATATTGTGAAATTATTGGAATAAATACTAAAGGTCTGTTGCCAAAACAAATCAGATCTCCTACTACCATTCCATGTCCTTTATGGACCTTGCCATATAACCAGATAAGTTAACCTACCCCATCCTACCTTCCTTAGATGGTCACATTTCTTACCTGAATCTCTCAAATTATACACATGCCAGAAAATGCCTTTCTTACCACCTTACCCCTTACTTCTACCACTAGTTATCAAGATCTGTCCACGTATTTTTTGACAATTTTTAATTCCCTACCTCAAGAATTGACAGAACAGTTTTGTTGTTTTTGTTATTGTTGTTTTATCTGCTTTTTTGTTTTTGTTGATGTTGTTCAGAGGATATGAAAAATAAATATTTTCTCTAATATTGTCCCCTTTTTCCATTTCTCTGCATAGTAACGTGCAGAAGTGATACTGAAGCCTGATATTTAAAAGAAGAAGGGACACTTAGAACAGTGATTTTTAACCTAAGCTGCTTACTGGAATAGCCCATTTAAAAAATACTGACATCTGCATCCCATCTCCACAGTGTGTTTTCCTTTTTTTATTTTTATTTTTTAACAGTACTGGTATTTGGCCTGAGTATCAGGACTTTTCAAAACTCTGCAGGTGATTCTCATGTACAGCCAAGGTTGAGAACCTCTGGCTGAAAGGAAGGGAGACTTCAATAGAAGGCAGGTCTCTGTTGGGATAGAACCGGGGTGCTTTACATCATCTGAACTCTCACAATGATGTGCACTAAATGGCATTTACCACGTTATTCTTTCTACTTTGGTTGTGCCTGGACATGACATCTTCAGAACAGACTCAGTAGCTGCCTTAAACAATGTCCCTCTCTTTCATATCTTTGTTTCTCCACTGGAAAATTATCTTACTCTTGTTTGAAAAATAATTAGTTGGTGAGTGAGTGAGTGAATGGAATGAATAAATGCACACAATAAATAATGGAGAAAAGAGATTAAACAACAGAAGAGGGATAGAGAAAGGAAAGTGGAGCAGATTAAAAGTAAACTTTGCTCTCCGTGCAGATTTTTCAAGGAAGCTTATGCTCTTGGTTAGATGCCTAAAACAATAATAGCTTGCTGATGGTGCCACGTTAGACATGCTTTCCTTGGGAAACTAATATCCACCTCGCACTTTTCCATTCAAGTAGGGTTATTAGTTTCAAAACTGTTAAATGCATGAGTCTAAAATGAAAATGAGAATGCGAATAGCTATTTTTGGTTCTTGGCTGTCATCTCAATTGCTAAGTGGTTGGTTGAATGAACAAAAAAAACAGTAGATTCCAGCATTTCATGTTGTCTTCATATACAGCAGGCAAGGAATAAATGTTTAATGAATAAATCATGCCTAAATCTTTGTAAAGGACTATAAACCGGCAGATGAATGGAATAATTATTAGAATCTTTCACCATTATAAACTTACGTTCAACTAAATCAAAATGGCAATAACTTTCAGGACAAAAGTGCATGTCATTTTCCACATCTGTATTTTCTCAGATGCTTGTCATTATTTTGTCAGCACATCATCTAGACAATATTTTTTATGCAACCATATGGAATGCTCAGTAACTTTACTGACTTGATAATGATGAATACTTTCCTGGTACAAAAGAATAAGAGTAGGTAAAGAAACTCTCATTGTCACCTTTGTCAAATACATGTAAACATGGAGCAGTATGTAAAAAGACAACCTTTCGAGAATTTAAACCTTTGGTTTAGGACAATGCTTTTACAGACCAGCACAAAAATGCCTCATCTCATGTCCTTTCTCCCCCACCAAAAAAAAGAAAATCAGTGAAAATAATTTTCTGGAGCCCTTTTGGGAAAGGTGATATTATTGAAGAAATGAATTTTATGACATGACTTAATCCATTGGGAAATAGTTATTGTAAACTACATTCTACCATACACTGTCATTTTCAAGGATTATACCAAGTTAGGATGTTTTTTCAGAATGTATCCTACAAAGTAAATCCCAAAAAAAGTACAATTTCTATCCATCAAAGAGAGTATCTTTCTTGAATACTAATACGTGCATGGCACTGTACTAGGCATTTTGTTGAGTTTAGATTTGGGTTTCTACTTTATGAAAAAATATCTTTTGTAATTGCTGTATGTGGGTAAATGTAAATATTTGAATTGGCTTCCTTCAAGTAATCTAAGCCAATAAGAAATTCCATAAAACCAAAGAACAGACTGAAAAGTAACCCCGGACTTTTGGCATTCCAACTGAGGGAACGTGACAGTCAATATATGCCAACAGCAGTTCAAAGAGGGTGGATAACAGGAAGGTGATCCCCAGGATGATGCAAATCATGGTCAAGATGGGGAAATATTCATCTACCAATATGATCTTCAGACAAAATGAATCCACTTCTCAAAATTTACACAGGATACCATTGTATAAAAAGGTGTGGCAAGATAATATAAATTTAATTAAGATTATGCAATGCTGTGCAGCCCTTCCTCCCCATCCTCAAGCTAATTCAACTCAGACACATGCCATTTCTATGACATGCCATTCTTCCCCATTCCTGGCCATCCTCTCAATCAGTCCCTTTCTCACTTGTTTGTTCAGGACTGCTTCTTTCTCTTCCTGCTTAACCTTTTGTTTGCTACATGTATCTCTCTTGCTTTTATATCCCCTGGACGTTTATTCTGCCTACAGACAACCTGTGCCAAGTCTTCATGTCTTTTTGGCTTTCCTGCCCTTTGGCCTTTCCTGCCCTTCTCAGTTGACCTACTAATATTTTTCCTCTTCCCTTCCAACCACCACACCTGCTACATCCTCCCATTGATCTGGCATCCTCTGCATCGCTCCAGTAGAAATTCTCTCCCAGCCTCTGTTCTGTGAAACCACTATCAGTACCTCATCCCCAAGCCCTGGCATTATAATAAAACAAAATAATTATATGTTCCTCACTCAAATGAACCAGTTTTGCACTCTTGATGGCCCACCAGGAAAGAGAAGTGGAAATTCCCTCCCACAAATTCATAACACAAAGTAAGGCAATTTCTATTTGTTGTTGCAGATTCTATTTTTACTAGTAATACATGCACTATATTAACAAAAGAAAATGAACAGCACTCATGTAAGATGTCACTACTGTTGTTATTGTTGTTGTTGTTGTGTGGCTGGACTGTACCAATGCATGGTCTTTTCATACTATAATTCTGGTAAGATAATATTGAGAAGTTCAGACAATCTTCTCTAAAATGGCAAAACTCAAACCCTGAAAATTCCTTTTTTAATGAGTTGGACAACTAAATAAACTGAAGAGGCCAGGGAATTATTATTTACAGAAGCTCATCTGTGAGTATATGTGTGTACATGACAGAGAAAGAGAGAGAAAGAAAGACTTGGTGGGAAGAGTACAGTGTCATTTTTAAAAATATTTGTCAACTATATTTTATATTATTAATTATCCTCCTTGTAACTCTATCAGTCAAAAATAACCTTTGAAAACTAAGAAGGCATATAACATTGCCATTGCCACTGTCATGTTGAGCTCCTTATAGGCATAAATGGTGGCATAATCAGGGTTTTATCTTTACTGTTAACTCAGCACCTGACACACAATTATCTCTCAGGAAATTTTAATGAAAGGAAATACGTGCTAAGTAAGATATTGTAGACTTCCATCTGAACAAGACAACAAAAACTCTTTGACAACATTGTCAAAATTTGTCAGTCCATAATTTAAAAATTAACCTCATGGGCAACTCAAAGTGACTCTTCTTCCTCAAAAAGTCAAGCAGAAGAGAAAAAAAATTCTAACCTTAGCTAGCAAGACATCTTTCTTTTTAGAACTGAGCCCAGAAGTTCAGATTTGTTTTTTTCTCTCAGAATGTTTTATTTGCTGGCATCAGCAAATTGCATTAATACATGTAATAAGGGTTACACTGGTAAGAATAATGGGATAAAACTGGAAACAAAAATCTGAGATATGAACTTCAAGGAATCAAATAAAGAAGGCAAGAGGCAATAGGAAAAGGAGATAAGATAAATGTGGATCTTGGTGGTAGTCAAATTTTATCTTGTATAGCATTGCATGGAAGCTATATAACTGCTGAATAAAACTTGTAAGGCCACAAGTTTATAGTAGAAAATATAGGTAAATACTTTGGAAACTTTATGCCCAAAAAGTTTAGGAAGAATTGGGGACCCAGTGCCCCAGAGCATCTGTACTGGATTACTTCCTCGAAAGCTGCTCGAGGATCAACAGGGAAGCAGTCTAATCATGGCTTCACCGTGGGCTGTTTGTAAGTGAGAAGTCAATCTGAGCTTTTCATGTAATTTCCCAGATCTCTCTGATTCTCCTCTACTGAGGACTTGCCTCACTCTTTCTGCAGGAGTGTTTTAATACTTGCTATGTCCTTTGAGGTCCTTGGGTGAAAGTTCGTTGGAAAAATGTAGAATGCTACTACTACTGCCCAGTGTTATATCTTCATGAGTTCCTTGCATGCAAGCTTCATTGGATAAATAAAATAAGGTCAAATAGAAATGTGTCTAGTGAGCTGTTTATCTAATTCACCAGCCAGACCAGTTAAGGATTTGCAATATTGAAATGGCCTCTGGGAAGTACAACTATAATATATAGCTTTCCAGCATCCACTAGTCTTCTGCTCACATTTCTGAAAGATGTCTTGTAAGCCAACCCAGCAGCATTTCACACATTAGATTGTATTCGAGGATGTACAAGTGAAAAATATTACTATTTCTTGGCATCTCGCCCCTAAGAAATTGCTCCTACCATAAGTACTGCCTCCAAATCTGACTTTGAAACAGCTACTTGTTTGAAATACTTGTTACCAGAAAACATTTGTGAAGTGTGGGGATTGGAGAAAGAAAAAACAAGTTTACCCATTTGTTGATGTTTCTAATTAGGAAATTGCTTGAGAAAACCACACAGCCCTTCTTGAATAAAAATGGCTTCTGGGTTATGAAAAATCAACCTAGAAATAATTCAAACTTGAGAAGAAGACAAAAAAAAATTGCCTGAGTTCTAAATTTAATTGTAATCTCATTTTACTTTTTAAACATTTACACTGGGGCCGGGTGCGGTGATTCAAGCCTGTAATCCCAGCACTTTGGGAGGCCGAGACGGGCGGATCAGGAGGTCAGGAGATCGAGACCATCCTGGCTACCAAGGTGAAACCCGGTCTCTACTAAAAAACACACCAAAAAACTAGCCGGACGAGGTGGCGGAAGTCTGTAGTCCCAGCTACTCCAGAGGCTGAGGCAGGAGAATGGCGTAAACCCGGGAGGCGGAGCTTGCAGTGAGCTGAGATCCGGCCACTGCACTCCAGCCTAGGCGACAGAGAGAGACTCGGTCTCAAAAAAAAAAAAAAAAAAAAATTTACACTGGGACTCCTTAATAACTTAATGTGCTAATTATAATGCTTTGCTAGAGGGACAAAAAAAAACTCTTTAAAATGTGTCTTCTAGTAAGTATTAGGGTTTCTTAAGCAGAGTAACAAGCTATGTTCTTTGAGCCATTGTGAACCTCAGCTTATGTTATCAGCCAAGATCCAGTCTCCAGGGTTCCCTTTGTAATATTAAGTTTCATAGTAATTAATACTGCTGCCAACAAAACCCCTTGAGTATGAAGTCATCTCATGAATGAAAGGAAAAATAATCTCTGTGTCTCATGCTCTTTTAGAAATCACTTGAGGAAATGTATGAGATAACCAATTAAGGCAATTGCTTTTCAACGAGTCCTCTGATACCCCACCCCACACCCAACACACACACATACAACATTCCTTCCTTGCTTGTATTCTGTGCAGCCAGGACAGGTGGCTGTTATTGGGATGATAGAAATATTTTTTTATTAAGCCCCTTTTATGTACTAAGTATTGAGCTCAGCAGTTTACTGCTCAGCACCAAACTTATGTCAATGTAGCTATTCATTTTGGTTGTCTGAAGTCCATTCTTAGTAACAGAATAGATTCTTTTGAATCTTCACAATTCTGAGAAGAATCATTAACCCATCATCCCCAAAAAAATGAGGCGGAAGAATCAGGCTACAAACCCACGTTTACTTGACTCAACAGCCTGCAGTCTTTCCTTTATACCATGCTGCTATGGTGGTTCATTGTTATCTAACATTTGTCTCCTAATTTCCAATGCCATAGTAACTGTTGATTGCTCAGATGCAAGGAGATAATCAGACAGCATTATATAGAAATGTATCAAATTAAGTCAGAATGACAGCACCAGAATATTCATTGCTTTCTCCTACGTTGAAATTAGCACCAACCATTTACATAAAGGGAAAATGGCAATTGATACAGAATCAAAAAAACATTTTATTCAATCTTTCCCATTAAAAAATCAAAACTAAAACCCAATTCTTGTTCTAATAAAATGTATTAAGTAAAATTTGACTGCTTCCAACTCAAAAAGAACCCTACTAAATATATTTAATGTGGAATTCTCATTAATTATTTCACTTTTTTGCAATGCATTACATTATTTGTTTTTTATAATGAAGTCTTTGGGGCTTCCTTTGGAGCAAATTGCTATAACTTTTTCTTTATGTTTTTACAGGTGGTTGTCATCCTTCTATCACTACCTGACTTCATTTTTATTACTGGCAGTATTATTAACCTTTAAAAATAAATGTACAACAAAGATATCTTTTTACAATTTTATTTATTTTATTTTTAAATTATTTTTGCAGCTTTATTGAGGTATGAGAGACAAAAATTGTATATATTTACAGTGTACAACATGACATTTTGATTGCCACGATCAACCTGATTAACATATCCATTCTTTCACATCGTTATCTTTATATTTTGTGGCAAAAAGACCTGACATCTACTTTGTTAGGAAATTTCAAGTATACGATACATTATTATCAACTATTGTCACCATGCTATTCTTTAGGTCTCCAGTACTTATTCATATAATAACCAAAGATTTCTACCCTTTTGACAAGTATCTCCCCTTTTCTCCTACTCCCATCCCTTGTAACCACTGTGCTATTCTGTTACTAAGAATGGACTTCAGACAACCAAAATGAATAGATACATCGACGTAAGTTTGGTGCTGAGCAGTAAATTTATGTTTACGTGAAGTAAATTGTAGGGGAGAAAAAAAGATATTGAACAGCAAAAGAATAGAAAAAGCAAACTGCAGTGCTAAGGATGCATGTGGTTGATAATACTCTAAACCAGGAAAGAAAGGAAGTGAACACCATAAAATTTAGGAAAGCTGTTACATTTGGGGAGAAAAGTGAGGTTTGTGTTTGGTAAAATAGGTTTCTCGTGGTAAAATATAATACAGATATAGAAAATCACATAAAATAAATGTATAGCTTAATGAACTATCATAAGGCAAACACCCTTAAACATCAGCCAGGTCAAAAAACAGAACATTGCCAGCCACCCCAAAACCCACTGACACATCCCAACCAAGCATAAACCTTGCCTTTTTCCCAAATGTAATGACTTTCCTATGTTTTATAGTGTTCACTTCCTTTCCCTCCTGGTTTAGAGTATTATCATCAACATGCATCTTTACCACTGCAGTTTGGTTTTTCTGCTTTTCCGTTTTTCAGTATCTCTTTTTCCTCCCCTACAATTTAATTCACATAAACATAAATTTACTGCTCAGCACCAAACTTACGTCAACGTATCTATTCATTTTGGTTTTCTGAAGTCCATTCTCTTGTAAATTCCTAAGGAAGGCCTCGCAGGGACAGTGTTCTCTGAATTCGTGTATATTGACAGCAGTTTTAAGGCCTTTATACTTGAAAATTGGCTTGGCTAAATATAAATTCTTGGCTCACAGCATCTTTAATATGTCACTTATGGTTTTATTGGTAATAGGATTTTCTTTTCCTTAAAAGTAATTTAATGGCCGGGCACCGTGGCTCACACCTGTAATCCCAGCACTTTGGGAGGCTAAGGCAGGCGGATCACTAGGTCAGGAGCTTGATACCAGCCTGGCCAACATAGTGAAACCCTGTCTCTACTAAAAATACAAAAAAATAGCTGGGCGTGGTGGTGGGTGCCTGTAATCCCAGCTACTTGGGAGGTTGAGGCAGGAGAATTGCTTGAACCCGGGAGGCAGAGGTTGCAGTGATCATGCCACTGCACTCCAGCCCGGGCAACAGTGTGAGACTCCGTCTCAACAACAACAAAAAAAATAGTAATTTGACATTTTTACCTGGATTTCGAATTTTTGTTGTTGTTGTTTAAATGTCCAGTAATTTTATAGACTATGTCTTGATATTGATTGTTCTGGGACAGCTTTTTCTGGGAGGATATGATTTGTTTTAGGGCAGCTTTAATTACTTTTTTTCAGAAAATGTTTCTTGAATCACATTTTTTAGTATCCGTTCTGTTCCTTTGCTTTGAGCTTCTTCTTTTGAGGACTCATGCATATCTTAAGGCTTCTTTGCATGTCCTTTTGTTACTTTCTCTCAAATCATTTCTATTGATTTCTTTTAAATTGTTCTCCCTCTTATCTCCTAGTTACCTAAAGGCTTGTTACACTTATTTGATCTTGCATTCCTTCTAATTTAGTCGTTGTTTAAGGACTTTTTAAAGATTTTTCCTTTCCTAATACATCAGTCCATTTTTGAATTTCTAATTCTGATGTTGGTTATTCTTTTACATATTGGACCATTTTGATAAAGACTTTTGGATTCATTAGACGTAGTTATTTAAAAAAACAGAAGTTAGAAAAAAATAATATTTTATCTTTTTTATTGGGGGTGGCCTGTCCTTCTGACATGTACTGCCTGTCTGTAGGTATGCTATTTTGCTACTAATCTTGAGTTTTTCTCTTAAAATAATTTTGAGTTTAAACCTTGATATTTTTTGTTGTTGTTGCTAATTTTATGTGAAACTTGTTTTCCTAACTGTTAAAAGGAGACATGATTCAGAAACCTTATTTAATTTATGGTTTTAAGCTATATTTCAAAACTGGCTGACAACTTTCTAAGACCTTCTAGTTCCTCTCCTTTACTTTTATGAGGACCTTGTTTTTTTCTTTGTCTATATTGTTCCTCTACCACTCAATATGCACTCTTCTCAGAAGGAAGGTCATGGAAGGGAGATTTATCTGGTTAGTTTCTAGAATTCATGAATTCCAAACTATTCAGATCCCTTACCATGGACTGTAAGTACTCAGCTATACTGGAATGTAGAAATCCCCTCCCAAGTTTAACCGCCATTCTCACATTGCCCCACTGCACTGTCGAGTAAACACCTGTTAGTGATTTGGGAATGTTTTAGATCCATCATGTACCCAGTTGCTTCTCTCTGCTTTCTCCTGCACAGTTGCCAATATCATATAGGTCTTGTGGTTTTGAAGGGTTTGTCTCTATCCCCTCCTATTTCCTGGTTCATGGGACTATCTTGTCACTTAATTTTTGTTTAGACGTTGTCATTGAATTCTTGAATTTTCACTCTAGATGTTCTATAGGGATAATTTAGAGAGATTCTTTTAAATTATGTCACCACTATCATTTAAGAAACCTCTCTCTTTACTTTATATCTTTAGGTCTTGTGGAGATTTCCGTATTAGTTTAATGGACTGAGTAATAGCTATTCTGGAGATCAGAAAGGTTATCTTTGTTTCCCTAGTTTGTGTTTGGGGATACTAATTCTCACCTTAAAAAATGGCATGAATCATGCAATGCCCATGTATTATACTCATGTAACAAACCTGCCCTTATACCCCCAGATCTAAAATAAAAGTTGAAATTATTTTTAAAAAGGCATAAACTCTTTCTTTTTCAGGGATGGATTAAATGTCAATTAATGTCTATAATGAAAGAAGAACTCAAAAGATAGTTACTTTTTAAAACACAACTCTTGAAATTTTGCCAAGCATTGTTTACAAATAACTGTAAGCACTTCTCCCTAAAAGTAAGGAATAAAAATGGTTAATGGCCAAAGTATTCATTATTACAATGTACTTAAAATATACAGTGTAAACCAAAATTAAAGTTTATAGTCAATCAGGAAGTAGCACAATTTATTATTCTAGAATCCACGTCTTTACTCAACAAACATTTTTGGCACTGGGTTAAATGCTATGAGACAAAGAATTTGTTTGGGCCGGCACAGTGGCTCACATCTGTAATCCCAGCACTTTGGGAGGCCGAGGCGGGTGGATCACAAGGTTAGGAGATCGAAACCATCCTGGCTAACACGGTGAAACTCCGTTTCTACTAAAAATACAAAAGAATTACCCGGGCTTGGTGGCCGGCATCTGTAGTCCCAGCTACTCAGGAGACTGAGGCAGGAGAACGGCATGAACCCGGGCGGCGGAGTTTGCAGTGAGCTGAGAACAGGCCACTGCACTCCAGTCTGGGTGGCAGAGAGAGACTCCGTCTCAAAAAAAAAAAAAAAAAAAAAAGAATACTTTTGAACTCAGTTTCTAAAGGAATGAGTTTTTTTGAGGCTTTACAGGACAACAATGAAAGCAGAATTTGAACAGAAGCTAAGGATAGCCAGAGAGCAAACTCTCCCCACTCTGGCCCACATTGAACTTCAACTTCCTCTCCTAGGTGATGTTCTTTCCCTCCACTGGGCCTTCCCACATGCTATTTCTCCTTCCTGCAATGACCTTTACTCTTCTCTTTGCCTAGGTAAATCCTACTCAATCTTCAGGTCTCCATTTAGTCTTTATTTCCTACTCTCATAACATGGTGTACTTTAGCTTTGTAAGATAAATCATACTAATTCATCCTCCCCATAGACTGTAAATTCCATGCAGTACAAGTACCATGTCTATTCCATTCACTTCTGGATCCCCAGTTTCTGGACCATTGTAGGTGTCTAATAAATGATAATGGAAAAATAAATATATGAAGCTCCGGTGAGTGACTGCATCTAGGAATTCTTATGTGGAAGTGCTGTAACCAGAGTAAGCAACATAATATTCCCTTGATTAATTAACTATAAAATGTATTTTTTGCTTTTTAGCTAGGAGATCGTATTTGATATTGAAATTTTACAATATAAACAATATATGGGCATTGTATTTTGGACCCAATGGGATGAGTAATAATGTTCAAAAGAAGGCATTCTTACATAATCTGATGAGGAGAGCTTGCAGCAAGTGGATCAGTGGTTGCAATTGTTGGTAAAAATAAATCCAGGTTTGCACTCATAAAACATCCTTTCGTATAAAACTTACTTTTAATAAGGAAAAGTTTACAAATTAATCCAGCATGATTTTCTAAGTGTGAACCATTAATCAAAAGACTGTTGGCTAGGTGCTGGGATTCACACCTGTAATCCCAGTGCTTTGGGATGCTGAGGCAGGAGGGTGGCTTGAGGCCATGAGTTCAAGACCAGGCAGGACACCAGAGCAAGACACTGTCCCCACAAAAATAAAAATAAAAGCACATTAGCCCAGGCATGGTAGCACATGTCTGCTAACCAGGAGGCTGAGACAGAAGGATTACATGAGACCAGGAGTTTGAGGTTTCAGTGAGCTATGATCACACCATGGCATACTCCAACCTGGGTGACAGAGCAAGACCCTGACTCAAAAAACAAGTGTAAAACTTATCACCAAAGGCATAAGGAACAAATCCCATGACACTGCATTTTAAAAAATAAGACATCACCAAGATATAAAGAACAAATTCAGCAAAAACAATATTCAAGTATTCCACAAGCACTGATGGAACCAAATTTGTCAAAAAACGTTATTAATATCTTGATTATCTATGACTAGTCATCTGTGTTTGGGCAAATTTGGTAAATTAACATTCAACTCAATCTCATGAAATATTCTCTAAAAGTTATTTAAAGTACAGGAGCTTTTGACAAAAAATATTGAATAGACAATAAAATGTAAGGGAAAGTTTAGTGAGATGTTGAGAATGACACAAATGGCTCGGTGGAAACACTTAGGTTTGTTTAAAACAGCATCTTTGATAAAAGCAGTATAATTTGCAGAGTTTCAGTCACTCACCCCAGTGCAATAGTAAACAAGTCTATACCACTGGATTAAGATATTATGTTGAGCTTGCCTCTTCAGTTTTAAAAGAATCTGGCCCCATACCTCTACTTCAGTCACGGCCATTCTTAGTAATCTGCTTGAGTTGTTGCCTTACTTGGAATAGCATTAGAATCTGTCTCGAATGAGAGGTGCATGTAAGTACACCTTCATCTCACCAAAGCCTCACCATTAGGTTTTTTAAAAGTTCCTTCATGACAAATGAATCACATTTACACCTGTTTCTCCCATCCAAGTACTAACCAGGCCCAATCCTGCTTAGCTTCAAGGTCAGGCAAGTTCAGGGTTATATGGTGCAAATATGTTTGCATTTTATTTCTGCTGTGTTTTCTTGGAGATGTGGATTTGGGATGCATAAGTAAGAACTTAGTGTCCTCAACAATCAGTAGCAGCCTTCTTGGCATGATTCATTTCTATGACAAGGTAGAAAGGTAAAACAGATTACATTTCTGGGATTTTTCCAGACTTGTGATATGACCATTAGGAGAATGTTTATGATCGGAATTGGTGAGCTCCTTTCATGGGATTTATCATAAGATGTGAGCATAGACTTTTAGGCTACACATCCCATACCGCGCCTAAGACACTCTAGGGCTAATAAATGTTTTATCATTCCCTACCAGTTAGCTCAGAGGGTCAGAGAACTGCTCTGGTGAAGCCAAGTCACAGACCCCCATCCCTGTAGAGGCCAATGAATGTCAAAGAAAAAATCTGTTCTCTGGCTAATGCTTACACCTTGAATCTCAACCAGGTTTTGGCTGCAGTAAAATTCCGTCAGTTTACCCTTGATCATAGAAGGAACCAGGAAAAAGTATGTAGGTGAATCAATGCAAAACCATCACCACTCTTGAAAAAGAATCCAAATGGTCATTTCCTGTTGATCGTGTCAACAGCAGCATTTTCTTAGTCAGAAGATATGCATTCTGCACCTTGATGAAATTACTTTTTTGACCTCCTTAAATCTCTTCTCATATGTTGACTATTTTTCAAATGCCAGTGTTGACAGTCATCTGGATCTGTATTTTGTATGGTCTATGGAGTGACATGAACTTCACAGAGAACATGTATTTCTTGGCGACTCTCACTGCAATATAATGGATTGTCTGACTCATGTTTGAAATGAGTTGCAGCAGACTATAATACTCCTCATCTTTTTTCACTCAGCCTGTTTCCAGTTCATGGCCACATATGGCGGGATGCTTGACCCTTAGTGAAAGATATATCAGGTGTTCTACCCTAATTTTAAATCAGAAAAATAGAGCAAAATAGTCAATTTTTTCTTCAATCCCAGGGAACAGGTAAGGGACTCTTTTACCCATTAAGAAAAATATCCCCACATGTGAAAAGAGATTATAGATTGTATTCCCACTCTCCCCCTGCCACTACCACCCTACTAATACTCTTTACTACATACCGTATGAAAATGAAAGCTCATAAAAGTCACCCCCTCCCTGCTTACACTCATTCAGTCAAAATGTATTGGTTCCCTGCTTTAGAATTGGCACTGGTTTAGTTAATGGTAGGAGATCAAAAGTATTTGTTGTACACTAAAAGAGTTTACAGTCCAGAAGAGGAAGCAGAATTATGTATTTGTATATTTAAATGAGCTTAGACTCTTTAAAAATTATAACCATCTTCATAAAACACCTAACATATTCAGATCTAATAAATGACATGAATAAAACATGCTTATGAGAGTTCTGAGTGTAGGAGTAAATACTGGGTAATTACAAGAATGAGAGGAAGGAAAAGTCCTATGGGGCATCTCCTGTGTGTCAGACATAGACTTTCTTATTTGTTACAAGTTTTTGAAATACATTATTGTTCTATTTTCCAAATATATAAATTGGGGCTCAGAAATAATAGATGAATTGTCCAAGATTATATAGTTGTGAATTAGAAACCAAGGCTTTGAAGCCAGTGCAGTTTGAACCTAAAGACCAAGACTTTTTCTAGAATTGAGATTATGAAATGGTTGGAACCTGAGCTAGATTTTCATTAACGATTACAGAGATGGGTAAAACAACAGAAAAAAAGGGCAGAAAAAGAAACCAGGAAAAAAGGCAGGAAAGTGTGTAGTGCTAAAATCAACATGATTAGAACAGATGACTCAAACATGGCAATAGCTGGCAAGGTTAGAAAATTGCATTGGGTTCTTGAATTCTGGATCAGCAGCACTGAATTCTATCCTTCTGGGACTGAAGAATCAGTAAGAGCTTCTGATAGAGAAATGGCAAAATGAACATGAAGCACTAGGAAGGTTTGCCTGGTTGTAGTACGTATTGTATGGGGGAATACCAGAGGCAGAGTAGAATACCAGCCTAGAGTGACTTTCTGGGAAGCTAAAACATCCAGACCAAAGGTCATCTTTTGTGTGCTCATTTGTCCATATGTGAATGGAGATTTTTTTAAGCACTTATTTAAAAGTTTTTTAAATTAGGTGAAGCAAACTTCCTCCTCAACCAGATAATAAATCTTTATATAGTGAATCTCAATAAATAGGACCTCCCTCACCTGGTTTCTAAAGCTGAAAACCTTGGCATCATTCTGGACTCCATTTCTCTCATATCCTACATCCAATTTGTCAGAGAATCCTGGTAATTCTACCTTTCAAGATCAAATTCAATCATTCTCTCCTATGCATGCAGCCATAGTTAGGAGAGAATCATCATGATTCTCATGTTTAGGAGAGAACTGGTTGCCATCATCTCTCCCTCCTCCCACCTTTTTCCCAGTACCATCTACCCCTTACTCAGAGGCTAGAGCAATTCTTTGAAATGACAATTCCAATGTATAATTTACGTAATGGAAAACTTCAATGGCTTCCCATCACATGTAAACCAAAATCTCAAGTCCTCATCCTAGACCCCAAAGCCCTTTGGAAACTGGCTTCTCTCGGTGCATCTGGTACATTTCCCACTCTTGATTCCCTGGTGACTCTGTCTCAACCATGCTGCCCTTGTTCTGCCCTTGTTCTTCCACAAACACACTAGACATACTCCAAACTCAAAACCTCTTCACTTTGGGTTCCTCTGCCTAAAATACATCTCCCAGAAATTCACATTTCTCCTTCCCTTATTTTGCTTGGGTTTCTGTGGGGAAAATGCCACCTATTCATAGAGCACTTCCCATAGCATCATCTCTGTAAAAATACTTCTCTGGCCCCATTCCTTATCTCTTTACCTTGCCTCATTTTCTTTGTAGAACTTATCTCTGTTAAATTTAACAATTACTTTTCTGTCTTTTTGTTCCCTGCTATATCTCTGATGCTAAATCAATGACTGAAATAGAAAAGGTGTTCAATGTTTATTTATTCAAAGATAATTTGATGCATATGAATATATATTAATAGACATTATAACAGCAATCAAATGGCATGTATATATAGTGGACATTTTTCAAGCCATATTTGGTTTATTTTTAAACATGGCCTCCTTTCAATTACGCATTATCTGGATCTTCCAAGGATAATAGCTTACAAAGTCTGAATAATGGTTTATTTTCTTGCTATAGAGTTGCAAGTAACCTTCCTTCTTTTTTTAACTCACCTTTTCTTTAGCTTTTAAGCTGAGATATTTTTTAATTTGGGTAAAATTTATCATAACAATAAAATTAATCATTTTGTGGTACATAGACACCATGGAATACTACACAGCCATATAAAAGAACAAAATCACAGCCTTTGCAGCAACATGGATGCAGCTGGAGGCCATTATTGTAAGCAAATTAATAACTGAACAGAAAACCAAATACTATGTGTTCTCACTTAGAAGTGGGAGCTAAACATTGGGTACTCATGGGTATAAAGATGGCAACAATAGACACTAGGAACTACTAGAGGCAGGAGGGACGGAAAGGGACAGAGCTGAAAAATTACCCATTGGGTACTATGCTCAGTATCTGGGTGATGGGATCAATCTTACCCCAAACCTCAGGATCATGCAATATACCCATCTAACAAGTCTGCACATGCACATGTACCCCCTGAAACTAAAAGCTGAAATTATTTTTTTAAATACCATTTTAAAGTGTAATTAGCTTTATTTAGTATATTCTGCTGTGTGTCATTTAATACATTCACAATTTTGTGCAAATATCACCTCTATCTAGTTTAATACATTTTCATACATCATATTTTTTAAACTATTCAATTTGGAATGATAGGAAACAAATTCATATATTACAAATGGTAAAGAAAGAGAAAGAATCAAATGTTTATCTCATCATCCCTCTGTAAGCTGTTATACTGAGTAACCAAATAGTGGATGAGGAAAAGTGGCTCCCTTTAAAAGTATTCTGAGTGATACATATTTTTAAAAAGAGTATCAGTTTGCTATTTCATTGTTTGAAACCCTTGATGAATTAATGAATATAGCCATTGAACATGAACAGTACAAACATCAAAAAGGAAACACAGCCAGGTGTTATGTGTCTTGCAATACAAGAACATACTGCCATCTGTGGCTTTGCCAAAGAGAAAGAATAGAGACTGTCGAAGACTCTGCATTTCACTGCCAGTTTCCCAGAAACTGCACCATGAGTACGTACTCAATGAAGTCCGGACTGTGGGAAACTCTATAGGTCAAATTCCCTAAGTTCTTCAACAATTGTAAGGAGCACAGTTTGAAGGAAAAACTTGTAGATTAATAGACTTAAAACATATAACAATTATTATTAATGAGCAAGTTCAAACATAATGTCCTTGGATGAACATTTGGGTGATAAAATTGTAAAGAAAAGCAAGGAAATGATAACCATAGAAGTCACAGTCATAGTTACTTTGGAGAAGGCAGAAGTGTCTGTGATTGCGACGGGGCACACATAGGTACCTAAAGTTTTATTTATTGACCTGAGCAAAAGTTTTGAGAGTGTAATTTGAAAATTGAGTTTCTCAGATAAATATACAAATGGAACAGAATAGAGATCCCAGAAATAATGCTACACACCTACAACCCTCTGATTTTCAACAAAGTGGACAAAAACAAGAAATGTGGAAAGGACTCCTTATTCAATAAATGGTGCTGAGATAACTGGATAGCCATAAGCAGAAGATTAAAATGGGATCCCTTCCTTAAACCACATACAAAATTCAACTCAAGATGAATTAAAGACTTACATGTAAAACCTAAAACTACAAAAACTCTGGAAGATAACCTGGGAAATACCATTCTAGACATAGGACCTGGCAAAGATTTCATGATGAATATAACAATAACAACTGCAACAAAAATGAAAATTGACAAATAGGACCTAATTCAACTAAAGAGCTTCTACACAGCAAAAGAAACTAACAACAAAGTGAACAGACAACATATAGAATGGAATAAAATATTTGCAAAGCATGCATCTGACAAAGGTCTAATATCCAGAATCTATAAGGAACTTAAACAAATTTACAAGCAAAAAAACAAACAACCCCATTAATAAGTGGGCAAAAAACATGAACAGACACTTTTCAAAAGAAGACGTACACACAGCCAACAAGCATATGAAAAAGTGCTTAACACCACTAATCATTAGAGAAATGCAAATCAAACCACAATGAAATACCATCTCATACCAGTCAGAATGGCTATTATAAAAAGTTAAAAAAATAACAGATGCTGGTGAGGTTTGGAGAAAAGAAACACTTATACACTGCTGGCGGGAAAGTAAATCATTTCAGCCATTGTGGAAAGCAGTTTGGCAATTTCTCAAAGACCTTAAAAACATTACCATGTGACCCAGAAATCCCACTATTGAGTGTATACCCAAAGGAATATAAATTGTTCTACTATAAAGAACACATACGCATGCGTATGTTCATTGCAACACTATTCTCAATAACAGACATAGAATCAACCTAAATGTCCATCAGTGATATATTGAATAAAAAAATATGGTACATATACACCATGGAATACTACACAGCTATATAAAATAACAAGATTATGTCTTTGGAGCACCATGGATGGAGCCAGAGGCCATTATCCTAAGCAAACTAACACAGGAACAGAAAACCCAATACAGCATGTTTTCACTTAGAAGTGAGAGTTCAACATGGAGTACACATGGGCACAAAGAAGGGAACACTAGACACCTGGGCCTTTGTGAGGGTGGAGGTAGGGAAGAGGATGAAGATCAAGAAAACCACCTACCAGCTACAATATATATTACCCGAGTGACAAAAATACTCTGTACACAAAACCCCTGTGACATGCAATTTACCTATATAACAAACTTGCACATGTAATCCTGAATCTAAAAGTTAAAAAGAAAAAAAAGTTTCTCCATAAGAGCAGAAACAAGATAAAAATGCTAGCTTTCACCACTGAGATTCAACATTGCACCAATATTTCCAGCCAGAGTGATTAGACAGTAGAAATAAAGGCATCCAAATGAGAAAGGAAAAAGTAAATCTATCTCTATTCACAGATGGTATGATCTTACATATAATAAATCCCATAAAATCCACCCAAAAAAAAGCTACTAAAGCTAATGAATGAATTTAGCAAGTTTCAGGATACAAAATCAAAACACAAAAATCAGTTGTCTTTATGTACAGTAGCAATGAACAATCTGAAAAGGAAATCAACAGATCCATTTACAACATCATCCAGAAGAATAAAATACTTAGGAATAAATTTAATCACTTAGGTGAAAGACTTGTACAATGAATACTATAAAACATTGCTAAAAGAAATTAAAGAGAACCTAAAGAAATGGAATAGCATCCTGTATTCATGGATTGGAAGGCATAAAATTGTTAAGATGTCGATACTCCCCGAAGCAGTCTACAATCCCTACCAAAATTTCAGTATCATTTTCTTATTTTAGAAATGGAAAAGCCAATATCAAATTTATATGAAATTGTTAGGGCCTCCAAGTGGGCAAAACAGTATTTAAAAAGAAGACTGAAATTAAAAGACTCACACTTCCTGATTTTGAAACTTAACTACTAATCTACAGTAATCTAAATAGCATGATATTGGCATAAAGATAGATAAATAGATCAATGGAATAGAATTTTGAGAGTTCAGAAATAAACCCACACACCTACAGCCAATCGATTTTCAGCAAACATGCCAATATCATTCAATAGAGAAAGAACAACCTCTTTAACAAATTGTTCTGAGGCAACTGAATACCCAAATGCAAAGAATTAAATTGGACCCACAACTCATATCATATGCAAAAATTAATTCAAAATGAACAAATTATCTAAATATAAGAGTTAAAGTCATAAAACTCTTAGAAGAAAACATAGAGGTAAATCTTCATGGCTTTGGATTGGGCAGTGGATTCTTAAATATAACATTAAAAGCATGAGCTTACTATATAATTCCATTTATGGTAAATATCTAAAATAGGTAAATCTACAGAGGCAGAAAGCAAATTAGTGATTACCAAGGACTTGGGGAAGGGTAAAATGTAAAGAAACTGCTTTCTAAAATAAGAGGTTTTGATTTGGAGTAATAGAAACGTTTTGAAACTAGATAGGTAGAGATGGTGGTTGCCAACATTGTGAATTTACTAAACACCACTGAATTGCTCGCTTTAAAAGTGATTCATTTTCTGTTATGTGAACTTCACCTCAATAAATCACTTTTTAAAATGCATTAAGCCAGTAAAACGATAACCTACAATTCCATATATAGTTCTTTACAAACTGTAAGATAGACTGATGTATAAAAGTACTCTCTTGTTGAGAGGAGAGGAAAAATGAGGAGATGTTAATTCTGAAATAGTGACTTTAGACAGAGAGAAGTCAGATTCCTTTTCTCACTCATAGTTATTACGGTAATTATTTCAAAAAATGAAAAGTTTCCATTTCTCCCCACATATCAAATTCTTTCTAACACATTTCCTCTGGCTGAGTGACAACCTGTTTAAACATGTGTTTCTTGCATTTTACAGACATACTTGGCAAGTGCAAGACAAAATCGATGCAAACAATGTGGCTTACACAACTGGGAAGCTAAGCTTTCACACTGATTATCCAGCCCTCCATCATCCACCTGGGGTAAGATGAGCTTCAACATATTTTCCACAAAGCAGGCCAATGACCGATATCTTTTTGTATTTTGAGTCTAGAAGATTACATATTTCACCAGGTAGTTTGTCTTACATAAGTTTTCTTTCTCCAAACACAATCCAAGCTCACAAAATCTCGATACCTAAATCCTAAATATCTTCACCTTCCTAAAGGAGAGAATTTCATACCTTTAAAACAACAATAACAACAACAACATTTCTTTGTTCTTCCTAGAAATTACTATTAGCGTTTTTTTGCTTTGCCAAGACAGATTTTAAGGTAGTAGCAAATCTTGAAGTCTTTCTGCACATATATTTCTAGGAAAGTTAAGAGAGAAAATGGAATCAGTAAACAAAATGTAGGGTTTCCCTCCAAGTCACATGGGCATCATTCATATCCATTAACTACTGCTGCATTAAAACTCATTCTACTATAAAGACACATACACATGTATGTTTATTGCAGTACTGTTCACAATAGCAAAGATTTGGAAGCAACCCAAATGTCCATCAATGATAGACTGGATAGAGAAAAATGTGGTACATAAACGCCATAGAATACTATGCAGCCATAAGAAAGGATGAGTTCAATCTTTTGCAGGGACGTGGATGAAGCTGGAAACCATCATTCTCAGCAAACCAACACCGAAACAGAAAACCAAACACCACATGTTCTCACTCATAAGTAGGAGTTGAACAATGAGAACACATGGACACTGGGAGGGGAACATCACACACTGGGGCCTGTCAGGGGGTTGGAGGGATAGGGGAGGGATAGCATTAAAAGAAATACCTAATGTAGATCACAGTTTGATAGGTGCAGAAACTACCATGGCACCTGTATATCTATGTAACAAACCTGCACATTCTGCACATGTATCCCAGAACTTAAAGTATAACAAAAATAATAATAACTCACTCCCTAACTTGATGGCTTAAGAAAACAGCCCTTTACTTAGCCCTTGTCTTTTCAATTTGGGCTGCATTCAGCTAGGCAGCTCCTGTCTTCAGTCACATACCTGCAATCGGTTTCTAAGTTGACTTGGGATCAACTGACTTTCACTGAGGTGGCTGGTTTCTGCTCCACTTGGTCTATTGACCACCAGTAGGTTAGCCCAAGTTTAATGCATATGGCAACTGGAAGAATTTTCAGACAGCTGCACAGCTTCTCAAGGCCTAGGCTAGTCACCTCTGCAATGTTATATTGGTCTAATGAAGTAATAAATCTAGCCCACATTCAGGAGGTGAGGAAATAGACCCCTTATGGGGGAAGCTGCAAAAATGCATTACAAACTGTGTGACTACAAGGAACAGAATAACAGTGGCTATTTTTGGAAACCATCCAACATCCCATCTATCAGATTCCTTGTCAAGGAGGGAAATGCTCAGTGTGAAGCCACAAATCCCCAGGAGAATCTCTGGGTGGACATTCTTTCTCTACATTTTTACAAAAGTTTCATTTTACTAAATGAGCTACATTTTTACAAAACCTTCATTTTATTACACCAAAAATAAGTGGTTAGGAAACTACCTTCCTAAAGATATGTCATCCCTATTTTTAGAGCTAAATTCGACTATGTGAAATAACCACATAGAAATCTGTATCTTTAAAGGTAAATGAAAATTTGGGCAATTTTTAAATTAACAAAGGAGAAATGGGCCAAAATCACAATTAGCCCATTTTTTTCATTATCTTCACTGAACATGTTTTATCTGCACCCTTGTTACCGACTGTTCTCGCCAGTATTGGCTACACTAGTCTAGTATTTGACTTTACATGTTTTAAATTATTTCGTTAATTGTAAAACACCACATGATTTCTTTGAACTAAGTGGCAGTAAAATGACCCCTGTAGACACCTTTTGGGGTAAGGGTTGGGGGCAGGAGACACACCACGTGATTTTATTCTAAATGTGGCTCAGATTTTTCTAAAACTCTAGGGTTAAGAGCCAAATTAATCAGCTCAGCTTATCTTCCAAAGAATGATTGAGGGAGATGGATGGAATAAGGATTAAAGAATGAGACTAGAAAACTAAAAGTTTTGTTTGAATTTTTAAGTTATCTTCTGTCTTTTAAGAATTTAAGTTTTGTTTCTGGGTTAAAATTCTAAGCTTAAGGAAAAGTGATCAAATGGCTGCATAAATGTTCCTGAAGAACAATAGAATGCGTGACTTTTTCATAGCACATTATACTATTTCAAAGCAGTTTTACTTTCATTATTTTATCTGACTGTTCTTGATATTCCTTTAAGGTAGAAACACAAGATTCAATACCTTTTTTTTTTTTTTTTCTTTTTTTGAGACCGAATCTCGCTCTCTCGCCCAGGCTGCAGTGCAGTGGCGCCATCTCGGCTCACTGCAGGCTCTGCCTCTGGGGTTCATGTCATTCTCCTGCCTCAGTCTCCCGAGTAGCTGGGACTACAGGCTCCCGCCATCTCGCCCGGCTAATTTTTTGTATATTTAGTAGAGACGGGGTTTCACCGTGTTAACCAGGATGGTCTCCATCTCCCAACCTCGTGATCCGCCCACCTCGGCCTCCCAAAGTGCTGGGATTACAGGCGTGAGCCGCCACCCCCGGCAAGATTCAATACTTTTATAGGGTAGCATTTGATTAAGGAGGAACTTGGACTTGAACCCAGGCCTGTATATAGTTTTCTGTCACACCACACAGATCCTGAGCTGGAATTTCCAATTATTATAATTTATGTAGTAAAATAGTAAAATTTATAGATTTTATCATACTTTACAAACTTCTTAAAGACAAGAATTGACTCTTACAGTTCTTTGTATCTCAATACTTTGTACCTCAATACTTACATGCACATTGCATGTAATAGAGACATCGTAGATATGCTATAAAGAGGCAAAGAAGTGCAACAAACTTGTACTTGTGTCCAGTAAATAAAACATTCAAACTAAGTGACTTGATAGGAGATTTTTAAATAACAGATGATTCCTAAAATGTCTAGATTCTACTAGAATAATAAAATGTAGGCAACCTGTTTGTACTATTGTTCAAATTTCCATTTTGAATTATTCCAGGGGAGTTGTGCCAAGGTTTGATATTTTCAGTAACAAATAGAACAAACCAATATATTTTTCTGTGCAGATGAAATAATCTGGAAAATGAGTTACCTGTTGAGAGTTCAGTTTAATCGATTTGGATTATGTGGGGCAGAGATAAGACACCATATCTTTAATGAAACAGAAATGTTACTTCACTCACTGTCTTTGCAGAAGTCACATGCTGCATAAAGTAACATTTAGAAGGAAAATATTTTGGGTTCTGAATGACTCACATGAAGTAAAATTGGGTTTTATACATGACAGGCATATATTTGCCTTTTAACCTAGCAATAAAAGTTTTACCAGTCTCCATCATCTTTTTTCTATTGGAAGATTGTATTAAAAGTGTAACTGTACAAAAGAAAGTATTAATGGGCCTTGATATATGTAAATAACATCAGCTAATCTTTTTAAAAATTAGCATTTGAAATATTCTGTCAGTTCATGATGGCAAAATCTAAAAGGATTTAAAGAGCACTGTGATCCTCCAAAAACAAAGTTATGCTATTGTTTTGCTACTCTGACCAGTTCCTTCCTCAAAAAAAAAAAAAAATTCATAATCCTATATAACACCACTGGCCTAATACTTTGCAGCTCAGTTCCGACTACATTACTTTTGTATTCAAAAGGCTTCAGTGAATTCCCTCTATGCACAAGTACAAAAGCCCTTCATCTGATATTTAAGACTCTCCATCATGAGGCCTCAAATTGTCCTTCCAACCTGATTCACTCTTTCTATTTATGGCCCTCTGCTGTAGCCAGACTTTTTATTACCCAGTGAACTGTGCATTTTTGCACATCATTATTTCTGTCACCTGATTTGCTTTCTCGTTCTATTCTGCATAACCCAAATCTCATCCATTCTCCTTTGTCTAACTTACCCGCCTCTTCCCCTGGAAATCCTTCCCTGCCTACTCTAACATCAAGTGCTCCATCTCTGCAGCTCTTACAAGCTGTGCTTTTTGTTTGCTAATGAGCATTATCATGCCTGCATCTATGTCTTCAACTGTAACATGTTTGAACTATACAGTATTGATTATAAGCAACTTTTTTCTTCCCAACTGTTTTCTGATAACATAAGAGAGACAACAACAAAAAAAGGTTTGTTGGCTTTGGTTTACTCATAGCCTTTTGAATCTTTAACACAGTATCAAAAAACGGTGCATGCGTATTATTTTATTTTATTGAAGATTATTTAATTCTAATAATTAAAATTCAATTTAATATTTATTTAATAATGCATATTTTCTTTTTGTAGGTTCAGCTTCTTCACTGCATAAAGCAAACAGTCACAGGGGGTGATTCAGAAATTGTAGATGGGTTTAATGTGTGCCAAAAGCTAAAAAAAAATAATCCTCAGGCATTTCAGATTTTATCCTCTACCTTCGTGGACTTTACAGACATTGGAGTGGATTACTGTGATTTTTCTGTACAATCAAAACACAAAATTATAGAGTAAGTACTACTTATAAATTTCCCATAGCAGTAAAACAATTGACAGCAAAACTACATTAATCTAAAGTTTAAACAGAACAAAACTTCAGTGAACTTCAGAGCTTTATTTTTATTAACATTTAACCCATTTTTAGAGTGATAGCATTTCCACTGTAATATTTTTTAACAAATTACATAAAATTTATTCCTAATTAATATTAGAGGAAAAGTAACTAAGATTTCACATATACTTCATTTTTTGAATATAAGTTCTGCATAGCTATGATCAATGTGATTATACTAGTCAGAAGGCTTTTGGCCAGAAGTGAAAGAATATAATGCAAAATAGGTTGATCCGAGAGTTAAACAGTGTCACCTGATATTGGTCCCTTTTTTCTTCTTAGCTTTGCAATCTTCTATGTTAGCTTTATTTTCAAAGATGATCCGCAGAAGCTCCAAGTTTTCATTGTCCTTAGAGCTAGTAATCACACCACAAAGAATGCTTTTATTTCCCAATACCTACAATAAAGCTAGATGACCCACTCCCTAATTTCTGTCCAAGTCTATCCCTGAATCAATCATCATAGTCAATGGGTTAGTGAATCCTGATTGTCCATGCCTGGATCACATGTTCAACTCTGGAGCAGGGTCAGCCTCATCTGAAGCACACGGACTGAGAATGAAACAGGGAGACTCCCCAAAGAGATGCTAATCCAACAAAGATCATATATTACCTACACAGAACATTTTGTGTTCTCCCTTTCTTTTTATTAAATATTGTTTTATCATGATTTTTCCAAGTACCTACAAAGGCCACAAATTTATCCTTTTATTTGCAAATTATCTTACATTTTGTTTCTACAAGAGTTTATTTAATAATACCTCAATTAATTTTGGTAGGGGGGTATAATTTTAGAATTGAGTTTAAATTTTTCCATTAAGAGAAACAGCCAAATGGTATGAAAATAAACTCATTTAGAAAATAATTAAATCCCCAGTACATTAATTTATTCATTCAACAAATATTTATTGAGGCCAGCCACTTTTCTTGGTACTTGGAATACATTAGTGGACAAAACAAAGATTTCTCCCCTCATACAGCTTATACTCTAATGGGGGAGGGAAATTTTAAAGATTTTTAAACAGATGAGCATATTATAATAAATGTTAAAAACTGTTAAGTGCTTAAGAATAAAAGGAAAAGCATAGCAAGATAAGGGGACTCTGTAGGGCTTAGCAAGGATGGAACTTGCATTATTAAGCAGTGTGGTGAGGGAAAGCTTTACTGAGATTTGAGCAAACACTCAAAGGAGTGAGGGAGTTTTCAAAAGAGAAGCAGTTTCCCAAAACTGCTAGAACAAAAGTTCTAAGAGGGTCCTAAGAACATCTCTGCGGTGTTCAAGGAACAGCAAGCAGACCAGTGTGACTGGAACAGAGTGAAGGAGACAAGTATTAGGGGAGGAAGTCGGATGGGGACAAGTTCCTGTAGAGTCTTGTTAGCAAATTATAACAGTAACATTTACTCTGGGTGAAATAAGAAGCTGCTGCAAGATCCTGATCAAAGGAAAGACTTTTATATTTATGTAAATTTAGTTATATTTTAAATGGGTCACCCTGACTGCTAGAAAGAGCAAGGATAGTAGCAGGAAGACCAGCTAGGAAGCTAGTGCATGACTCTAGACTAGCAATGGTGGTGCCTTGAACATGAGTGGCTGGAGTGACAGCAGTGGTGGTTTGGAGAAGGGTCAGTTTTTGGTTACATTTTGCATGTATAAACAGATCGTTTTCCTGAAAGATTGGAGGAAGCGTCTGAGAAAAAGATAGACGCCAAGAATGAAATTCTAGCTCAGAATAAACCGGAGACATTTTCTGAGAGTTCACTCATCAAGGTGAAAAGGAAATAACTGGAGACTCTTAGTTATAACGTGACAGGTTTTTATGTTTTTATGTTTTTTGTTTTTTGTTTTTGAGATGGAGTCTCGCTCTGTCGCCCAGGCTGGAGTGCAGTAGTGTGATCTCGGCTCACTGCAAGCTCCGCCTCCTGGGTTCATGCCATTCTCCTGCCTCAGCCTCCAGAGTAGCTGGGACTACAGGCGCCCACCACCACACCCTGCTAATTTTTTTTTTCTTTTTTTTTTTTTGCATTTTTAGTAGAGACAGGATTTCACCATGTTAGCCAGGATGGTCTCCATCTCCTGACCTCATGATCCGCCCACCTCAGCCTCCCAAAGTGCTGGGATTACAGGTGTGAGCCACCATGCCTGGCCAACGTGACAGTTTTAACTAGTCAAATATTACCTTAAAATTCATGACAAATCAAAATTTTGTTGAGACACAATACGATTACAGATTCTGCAAGGTTAGTGAACAGAGGTAAGAAACATAGCTATGGATTAGATTAACTGAATGTCCACTGTGTGGCTCATGACTTGGCTTTGATATTTTCTGAAGTAAAATTTCAAAATTTGGCCATCTGTGAGGTCTCAGGAATAACCCCCTGGAGAATAAATATCAAGTGGTTAACATTAATTCACTTAAAAATATATTTTCAACAACAGGAAATGAAACAGAGCGTTCTCAGTTAACAGAGGGCCTCCATCTCCTAAGTGTTTGGGTTAATTTAATTTACTTTGCAATTAAATTTTTAAATTTGTATGTCCTAGTACAAAAATATCTTTTATGTTGCTGACTGAATTAGTTATAATTCAGTACAAAGAAAAATAAACCAATAAAGAAACGAGGAAAAATAATGACGGTGAGACTCAACTATCCTATCAATTACAAATTCAATCACGTAAATTCAAGTCTTTTACCTGCCAGCTGTGTAATCTCTCATGTGATTATTTACCCTTGCTGATCCACAGTATATTTTCCAGTTAAAAAAAAAAAACGAAAACAAAAAATACTACCACACATGACTGAAGTAGGAATTGCAGAGTTAATATATGGAAGCCCCTACTATTGCGCCTAGTTTAGAAAATGCAAAATAAGTTTTAGCTAGCTATAATATGCATGAAGTCCAACACACTCACTGGGGAGAGATTTCTATTTCAGGTCTGAGTTTCTAGAAACCAAAGCAAACAGAATATAATCAGTTACAAGGCAAGATGCTTTTGAAGTCTGAAATAAATTTTTCCTGCAGATCCTCATAAATTACGACATGGTAGACAACACTGTAGTGGCATTCCCATAACAAATGCAAGTTCCATAAAACATTGTATCTATCAATGAGGCAGAATGCTGCCACTAATGAGGAGTACTCACAACACAAACTGTAGAAGATCATGTTAAAGTCCTTTCTTTGGTTTTTTTTTTGTTGGCATCATTGATAATGTTTTGCTTTTGCTGGTTCGCAGCCACTATGTTGTTGGTTTAAGTTTAATTAATTTGTCCTTTATGTACAGCTAATATATAGCCAGTTACTCCCATTTTTGTGGCTTTTTACCTTTACTCAGCATGCAAACTTACATTAGACCCTGTTGTTCTGTTATTAGGCATCAGATTTCTTGCTAACATTCAATTTTGCATTGTAGGTTGGTCTTCAAGGTACCAGCTACCCATCTCCTCTAACATTCTTCAATCCTCAGAATAATGTCCCCTCTATATCTTATAACAAAATTTGCTTTCCATTCCTCTATTATTGCTGAGAATGCTAAATAATAAATTTGTGTCTTGTTTTCTCAGATAAACAGTAGGTAAAAGAAAGCAGGGACTCTGTTACACTCTAAACACAAAAAAAGTTGATTACTTTTCTATATAGGTAAACTCTTTAAAATGAAAACCTAATCTCGTATACCATGAGGCATCCAGTTCTGATTGTCATTACATTTATTAATCACAAAATTTCTTTCACTGGTACATGAGGATATACCCAAGGACTCTAGAATAGTTAGCTCAAAATTAGCATAACTATTCAAATCAAGGAGCTATGGTAATAGTGGGAAAAAAATAAAGCAGATCTTGAGGGTGACTGAAACAGATGACCCCCCAGAAGTTCCAAAGTCATGATATCCTTTGGTGGATGACACAGAGGATAATATTATATGTACAGAACACATAACAAGAACAAAAAAAAAAAGAAGAAGAAAAGTGGGTCAGAGCCATAAGGCTAGAATCTTGAAGGTAGTATCAAAAGGCAAATGGCCTCAGAAACCATGACAGAGGTCTTAAACCAGCAGCATGAACTCTAAGAGGGTAATTGAAAGGTCCTGTACTCTCTGTTCCACTAAATCCTAGAGGTCTTTTCTACTGACTTACCTTCTATCTGATTCTTTGTACACAAAGCTGTATCCAAAAGGCTCAGAATTCTTGATTTATGTGAAAGCATGTGGAAGCGGGTAGGGTACTGCATTACCTAGTGAGTCACATTTGTATTGTTATTAATACATGTAAATTTATGTTTTAAGTGTCTAAGAGCCTTTTTGAAAGCCTGTTCCTTCCTTTTACTTTCTTTCCCAGTGTAGGTTCAATAGGTAGTTTTCAGGCCTTACCCAATAAGCAAAGAATTGGTGCTAATGACCAACTGTTGAGTTTACCATTACAATTGCCATTTGGCCCAAAGCCGCCATGCACAAAGGGCCCTAATAGTCACAATTTGTACTTCACTGTCAATGGCATCTTTCCCCATTTGCTGATAATATTCACCAAATGTAACCCAGACCCCAAACCAAGGTCACCAAACCCAGGCATATGTGATAATGTGTTTGGTCTGACTGACCAAGCCTGGGCCCTGGTCAGCTGTTGGTTCTCATTACCACTTCCTGCGCTTGTCCTTCTAGGATACTGCTCCCGGGAGTAATCCTAGGCACTTTGCCACCATCCATGTCCACCTTCAGTTTGCATGCCTTCATCCTGTTTCTACCTAAAGAAAAGATAAAGTTGATCGACACTTTAAGACTGTCTGAAGGTCAGACAGTCTTATAAGCTATAAAAAAGTTTCCTCTTTTTGCCTCTGTATCTGGGTGATGTTCATGTCTTGCTAATTATAACCACCAAAGCTCAAATCTAAGAAATAATGTTCTTTCCTTATTTATCTATTTATTTATTTATTTATTTATTTTTGAGACAGAGTCATACTCTGTTGCCACGGCTGGAGTGTGGTGGTGCAATCTTGGTTCACTGCAACCTCTGGCACCTAGGTTCAAGCAGGTGCCTGCCACCACGCCCAAGTAGGTGGGATTACAGGCATGTGCCACCATGCCCAGCTTTTTTTTCTGTGTTTTTAGTAGAGACAGGGTTTTGCCATGTTGGCCAGGCTGGCCTCGAACTCCTGACCTCAACTGCCTCACCCACCTTGGCCTCCCAAAGTGCAGGGATGACAGGTGTGGGCCACCATGCCCGACCTTCTTTCCTTATATTAAAAGCTGTATTGCCTTACATTGGCATGGCCATAATCTGTATTTTAAGAAAGAGAATAGAGATCACAACATTAAGAGCTCTCAAATTACTTAAAAACAAAACAAAACAAAAAACCTTAGTGCCCTCCCAAGGTACTAAAAAATATAGAGAGTGACATGTGCAACAAATATTTATTACCTGCCTGTTATGTCCAGGCTCTATGCTGAGTGCTAGGAATACAACATTAAATGAGATACAGCACTGTCTTCTGGAAGCCTCAATACTAAGATAGGTAGGATGAGTAAATAGATGGAAAGAATATACCTCAGGCTAGTCCCTTCTTTTCTCATGCTTCAGTTTTCCCACCTGTAAACTAAGGATTGAATTAGAATCATGCATTTCAAACCATTTTAAAAATAGAATTTTCTCCCCATCATATCCCCCAAATAAAACCATCACACTTAAAACCTTAATAAATGAAACACATAGAACAATTGACCTATAAATTTGTGACATGAAAGGATTTTAATACCTGTTTTGAATAACAAAGAATGAATGACTTTAACCAAGCATAACAAAATTTTTAACTTGAATCTCTCAGTAATACTTATTTTAATTTAAGTTGAATTCTCCTGGCACTGAAGTAGTAAGATTTAGAAAAAAATCTAAATGAATGAATGAAAAAACAAGGAATACATTGTACCACAGGTAGCCTTAAGATCATCTGTACATGTGTTTGGATTTTTTAATATGGTGTTTCAAAAATATCTTTGAAGAGGAATTGACCCTTATCAATGTAAATAGATATTTCATGAATTATATATTAACTTTTTCTCTTAATAAAACAGGTTAGATGATAAAGGCCAAGTGGTTCGCATCAACTTCAATAATGCAACTAGGGACACAGTATTTGATGTGCCTGTTGAAAGAGTTCAACCTTTTTATGCTGCTCTGAAGGAGTTTATTGACCTCATGAACAGCGAAGAATCCAAGTTTACCTTCAAGATGAATCCAGGTCAGTGAATACATTTTCTCAAACAACCAAAAGCATGGATTTTCTTCAACCTTAACCATCTAGAATTATATCCAGAGCAGTTTTTCTTAGGTATCACATAGAACACTGATAACAAAATCTTGATGAACAACTGACTTGCTTAAGTAGTGGACTCCTGGCCCTCATTGAGGCTTATAGTTAATTATTCTATCATGATAAACAAATAAAAATATCCTCATGATTCTTACTCTTAACACACACAAGTAATGCTTACTCATTGGGCTTACTAGTGGAGACAGTACTACCTGAAATAAAGTAGTACCTAAAGTATTCCAGTTACTTGAAATTAAAAAAGCAGAAAGCATTATATTTTTTCTAGACCATCTCTACTCAGTAAAGTGCCATCAAACCTGCGGCTTTTGGCATCTGCAGTAAAAGGTGTAATTTCTCTCTGCTGTTGATTTGGCCAAATGGAAGATTCTTTTCCTTTGTATATACTTTTAATTGATCTTTGGTATAATAAGTTAATATGAATCTCCATAAATCCATTGCCATGCAGTCACAGCAGGTTAATTTTTAAAATGGCAACATATAAAATGAAAACATTATGGGGGGAAAAAATACAAAAAAATACAAGTTAGAATCCAAGCTTCAACTATTTAATGGCAGTGTAGTTTCTCAATTTTTAAAAGCTTTAGTTTCTTCATGTGTGAAAAGATGAGAGAATACTTTCTTTTCAGGATTCTTATAAGGCTTAGAAATAATGTTACATAAAATACTAGGCACACGGAAGACAAACCAAGAATGTCACTATCCTTTTTATTTTCTGAAGCTGTTAAACTGAGAAGAAACATTTTTGGGTTTTTTTTTTTTTTTTTTTTTGAGACCGAGTCTCGTTCTGTCACCCAGGCTGGAGTGCAGTGGCCTGATCTTGGCTCACTGCAAGTTCCGCCTCCCAGGTTCACGCCTCAGCCTCCCCAGTAACTGGGACTACAGGCACCTGCCACCACACCCGGCTAATATTTTTTGTATTTTTAGTAGAGACAGGGTTTCACCATGTTAGCCAGGATGATCTCGATCTCCTGACCTCGTGATCTGCCCACTTCAGACTCCCAAAGTGCTGGGATTACAGGCGCATGAGCCACCGCGCCAGCCGAAGAAACATTTCTAATTAGGTATGGATCAGTCAAAAAGATACAGATGTTTTACACAGAGATAATATTTTAAGTAAGAATGATTAAAGTACCTTCAGGAGACTACCAGGTTAGGTAGTTGAATTGTCATAAGGTCTAAAGTGGTTTGCATCCAGTGGCCTGATTTGTGTGCAGTTTCATGTAAAGAAATAAGCGATGATTCTTGATGTGAACCAAGTAGCAGCTGTGTTTTGCATGTTACATTTTCTAGCTCTGTAAGTCATTTAAACGCACAATTATTCATACTGAAAAAAATCTTTTCTTTAGGTGACGTGATTACTTTTGATAACTGGCGCTTACTTCATGGCCGACGTAGCTACGAAGCAGGAACTGAGATATCCCGCCATCTAGAAGGAGCTTATGCTGACTGGGATGTGGTCATGTCAAGGCTTCGTATCTTAAGGCAGAGGGTCGAGAATGGAAACTGAAGTCTCCTGTAGATAATTTTAGTAAGATTCCAATGAGTATATTTTGTGACATATGACACATTATTCACAGACCATGATTTTGTCATTTACATATAATTTCCTTAACAATGAACATGTAACTTCTCTCACAAGGGTACTCTTTGTAATCATATACAATGTCAGCTTTTTAGATGTTTCACCACTCTTTTGCAAATAAAGCATCTTTTCTGCTCTGTTGCATGCCTACTCTAATTTCTTTTGCCCATATATGAGTATCTCCAGAATGTCTACAAATAGTTTTTGTAGCAAATGAAACATTTCTTCAAATAAACCTTTCGTTTCAAATAAAACTTGTCTCAAAACATGCTTCTACCCTGTTGCCTGTAGGATCTCAATTGGCAAGACTGCACATGACCGTGTTTAGCATGCTTGGAAAAAGGGTTTATATTTCCAAAGATCTGTTGTATGCACTTTTATTATAGAATTCTATTATCCAAATTTCCAGACCTCACCAATTTAGTGATTCCGACATTTTCTTTTACTACCTAAATTATGACATCGAAACATGATTACTAAAGAGAAAATCTAGTCTCACTAATTTTTTTTTTTTTTTTTTTTTTTTTTTGAGACAGAGTTTCCCTCTTGTTGCCCAGGCTGGAGAGCAATGGTGCGATTTCAGCTCACCGCAACCTCCACCTCCCGGGTTCAAGCAACTCTCCTGCCTCAGCCTCCCAAGTAGCTGGGATTACAGGCGCCTGACACCACGCCCAGCTAATTTTTTGTGTTTTTAGTAGAGACAGGATTTCACCGTGTTGGTCAGGCTGATCTCAAACTCTTGACCTCAGGTGATCTGCCGGCCTCGACCTCTCGAAATGCTGGGCTTACAGAGGGGAGCCACTGCGCTCGGCCTAGTCTAATTTTCTCTTGTCCCGAATAAATACTCCCAACCACTGTCAGTATTGCTTCCATGTGTCTATGAATCAGATCTCCTCATTTCTTGTTTTTGACTAACAACTGGAAAAGGAAAAACTAAGAGATATGTACTACTTATGAATAACATGATGTCTGCAAATCTCTGGACAGCTTTACCTGTTGGTCCCAGCTTCCTCCATAGTCACTGCCTTGCCCTAGTGATGGAACACAAGTGTCACTGCCAACAATGGAAGTCCTACTCTTATTGAATCCAGTTTTTCTCTACCCCTGCCAAGAAGCCTAGCATTACCATTTGCTGAAATCCTGATAGTTCATAAATTTTTGGACCTAATCAAGCTTCCTGTTCAAAAAGTCTTAATTATTGCCACCATTGCAGAGCTCTCTACCTGTTGCCTCAAGACCAAGTGAAAACATTACTTCCATTGTTGTTTTGACTTTTGCTCCACATCCACTTCAATTTCCACAAAGTGTGCCCATTGCATGGGGAGTCTAGATGAAAACCACCTTTAGCCCATGTGGGCACACCACTCTGACACTTTGAATTCTGGTATGAAGTCCACATCTCCAGTCAAGACTCCTCCTTCCCTTATAACACTGCCCCTTTCTGGGGTCCTCATTGTCCTCTTCTATCATCTGGTCTTGATTTGGTCTACTTTAGTATATCACACATTTGTTTCCTTTGAACTACAAAGGGAATGAGTTAGGTTCTCAATCCTATACCTCCTAAAATGCTCCTAGAATAAAAACAAGTAAATTCAAGAGGCATGGTCTGGTTCTAAAACACAACATTCAATACCTAAAAACAAATAATTTTCTGGAGTGACCCTAGATTCATCCATTCATAGCATCTAAACCCAAGGCACTTGCCCAGCTAAAGTGACTTCTTATACTTCTACTTATTTGACAGATATTTATCACATATCTGATATATGTCAGGCACTCTGCTAAAAGAAGAATACCAAAGGACTTGAAATGTACCTTCTTAGAGTCTGGTGGGGGAACAGATAAGGATATAGATTATAATGTGCCATGTTAACAGAATGACCTGTTAACAGAATAACAGAAGGCAACCATACCAGACTGGGAATGCTAAGAAAACCTTCAGTCTGATTTGAATTATAAAGATTGATAGTAGTTTTCCAGGCAAAGATGGTGAAATGACTCCAAGTTAAAGGGCAGAAGAGGCACAGAGAATTGAGAGTGGAAACAGGGCATGTGTTGACTTACAAGTGAAAGAAATAGATTACGATGTAATGTGAATTCTGGGGTTGTATGCCTAGGTTCAAACCATAATAATGAATCAGTTAATAAGTCTTTGGACAAATAACTGTTACTGTTCCCCTTAAGCCTCATTATTTCTATCTATAAATGAAACTAATAACAGTTCTGATCCCATTACATTTTTATGAGGATTAAATGAAAGTTCATGTAAAGTAGTGTTTTCTCAAATTTCTCGGCTGATAACTCCTACCCATGGTGCTTTTGTAAAAAATACATCTTCCCAGATCATTCCCTGAGGATTATGATTCAATGGGTCTGGAATGAGGACCAGGAATTACATTTTTAGCAAGGATCCCAGGTGATATGCATCATCAGTGAAGTTTGGAAAATACTGATATAAAACATTTAGCATAGTTCCAGGATGCGGGTTAGTACTCAATAGACATTAACTATAAATTAGTTATAAAAGCAGAGTTTGCAGAGGAAGAGGGTGATTTAGGATGAAAAGGGATATATGGAGGTAGAAACAGAAACAATGATCAAGTCATGAAATGTCTAAATGCATGTTGCATTAAGGAGTTAGTATTTCATCTTGAAAGCAATTACGAGCCATTTAAAGGTTTTTAAGCAGCAAAGTGCCTTGATTAGATATTCATTTCTTAAAGATTCATCTAGCTTCACGGTGAAGGGAATTGTAAATGGGCAAGAGAAAAGGCCATAAATCTATTTATGAGGTTACTACAGGAAGCCAGATGCAAAATTAAGGAGCACTGAATTAGAATACTAGAAGAGGGAGTAGAGAGATACTTAGAAGGCAAAATCTAGAGGACTTGACCCACTGCATGTAAAGAATGAGGGAGATGTCTAACTTGTTGTCCTAGTAGGACCAAGCTTGTTCAGCAATAAAATCAATTTTGAACAAACTGAGCTTGAGTTGCCACTGAGCTATTCCATCTGACAGTTGGATATATGTGCACATAGACTACGGAACAGAAATCTGAATTAGACATCTACACTTGCAAAGTATATAGATGGTAGTTGAAATCATCATTTGTTTTCATGGAGACATTTAGTGATGTGACCAAAGTCAGCTCCCTAATGGTTTGATGATAAGCTAATGATATTGGCCTGGCTTATAGAATCAGTTAAACTCAGAATCAGAGAAGGCTTATATTCAAAATGAGATGAATCTCTTACATATTATATTTTGTCTCTAAAAAAAACAGCATTTCATTACACTATCCCATGGTCTGGCTGTTTCCTTCTCTATCGCAAATATTATTTCTGTCCTGGAAAGGAGAGACAGAAGGTTTGGATGCAGTTAAACAATTTCTAAAGTGTTATATAGGACATGACACATTATGGGCTACAGCACCTGGTGCTAACTGAAGATGATTAGGTTTCCTGGATATAATTGTCTAAAGATTTGACTTCTCTCCAAACTCATAATAGACCTGATGTAAGTTGGATTAGAATTTACCCCTATTTGGTAGTATGGATTCTTACTCTCTGTTCCATTTCTCTGATTTGACTTGGAGAATGTTAGCTACTTGGCTAGTTCATCAAAATAACTCCACAGGTTACCAGAATTACATGTCACAAAGTATTTTCATTGGTCTCCACTTCTCTCCCCAGTCAACCATTAAAGGGCCGGCAAGCGAATATTGGTATAAAGCATTTAAACAAACAAAAAAAAAGAAATTCTATAGAAAAACAGGGTGATGCTGAGGGTAATTTCTCTTCAGGAATTTAAACTGTGAAACAAGAGGTATTTTATAAACAAACATATTCCTTTATGTTAAATAACATTTTGAGGAGGGGTGTGAACCAAATTTCTTGCAATGAAAATGTAATTTGGTTGGCCTTTATGGTTTGGAGCATACCTCTGAGTCTCTGCACATTTTTCCCAGCTGTCTGGAATACCCTACTCTACCACCCTTTATGCCTGGAAAACTCCCCTTCTTCCTTCAAAGTTCAGCCTAAGACTGGTCAGCAAGATGATAAAGCAGAAGGTTTCCCACTCATATCCCTCCACAGCAACTATAATTTGTCAGCCATCAACAGACAAAAGTGCCTTTGTAGGAGCTTTGGGAACCAGGTAGGAGGTTTGAAATCCAGTGAAGCTCAAGACCAAAGAGGGCTGTTTTGAGAAGGCAAGTCTAGGTATAGGGCTCACTGACCATGGTACTAGCTAAAGACCCCAAACAGCCCCCATCTTCCTACGGACTTAGATACACACCTGTTTCGCATTGGTCTTGCCAGCAGTACCATCTGCCAAGGGACCCAGGAGAAGTCACACCCCCACTCCATCCCTTAGATAACAGGCCTGCTGACCACAGTCAGCTGAGGACACCGAAGCAGCCTGTGACCCAGGTCCAGTCTTGTGACCCACCAGGACCCATGCCCTGGAGGCAGACTTGCCCACCTCAATCCCATAGCAGATCTTGAAACAACCCTGCAACTTGACTCCAGCCCCTCTCAGTTGCAGACCAACAATGGTCCCCCTCTGCAGGGACCTGCCAAAAGACATACCCATTCATGTCCCAAGAAGCAGGTCTGCCAAATTCAGTCAGACTGCAGTTCCTGAAGCAGCCCTAGAAAATGGCTCCCCTGAGCCTAGCAGGTGGCATACATATCCGTACACCTGGAGGCCGACATACAGGCTATACTCTCAGATACAGATTCTGAAGCAGTACTATAACTTGATTCCAAGCCACGCTGCCCAGGAACCCACCCAGACACTTACCTAGTAAACTGGTAAAAGCCATCCAAGGGACCTGGCAGGAGCCTCAACTATCTGTCTGTAAACCAGATAGCATGCCAGCTGCCCACCAACCTAATTGTTGCAGACCCTGAAGTAGGTCCTGTCCCAGTTGCAATCTTACTGGCCCAGGTCCTGGAAGCAGTCCAGTCTACCCAGGGACCAGAGAGGACTCATATCTGACCAACCTCTGGTAATAGGCCTACCAATCACTGAATCCACGATAGACCCATCAGCAGCCATGCAAACTGACCCCAACAGGCAATCCCATCAGGGCAAGGACCCAACAGGAAAAGGTCTTTACCTGCCAAACAGTCCGTAAGATTTGTAAGGTTACCTTACAAACCAGTCTATAAAAATTGGAAAAGGCGTTTCTTCCTTCAAATGCACAGACACCAATACAAGGCTAGATGGACCACAGTGAATGGAGGCAATTATGTTATCACTAAAGGAAATTAAAGTTTTAGTACTCAACCCCAGAGAAATGAAGATCTATCAATTTTCTGATAAATAATACAAAGTAATCATCTAAAGGAAGCTCGACAAGATGCAAGAAGACAGGATAGATGACTAAACAAAATCAGGAATAAAATACATGTACAAAATTAGATGTCTAATAAAGAAATGGAAACCATAAAAAGACCTAAAAGGAAATCCTGAACTAAAGAACACAATGACAGAGTTGCAAAAGCAACAGATAACTTCACCAGCTAACTCAATAGTGCCAAAGAATCAGGAAACTTGAAGACAAGTCATCTGAAAATAGACAATGAGAGGAACAACAACAACAGAAAAAAAGAATGAAAAAGAAGGAAGGGAGCATATGGGACTTAAAGGACAGCATCAAGCAAACAAACATATGCATTGTGGGAGTCCAAGAAGGAGAAGAATAAGAGCAGTAGAAAGCTTATTTAAACAAATAATGTCTGAAAACTTCCCAAATCTTGGGAGGGATATGGCTATCCATATTGATGAAGTTCAAGCATCATTAGCTCAAAGAGGATTACACCAATATACATTATAATCAAATTGTCAAAAATCAAAGACAAAGAGAGAATCTTGAAACCAGCAAGAGAACAGCAACTGCAGCCTACAAGGGAACCTCCATAAAACTGTCAGCAGATTCCTAGTAGAAATCTTACAGGCCAGGAGAAAGTGAGATGATATATTCAAAGTGTTGGGGCTGGCAGAGATGTGGAGGAGATATCAATCATAACTACCACACCCATCAAAGCTGTCCTTCAGAAATGAAGAAGAGATAAAGTGAATAGAGGCAAACATGACATTCCTAGACAAACAGAAGCTGAGAAAATTCATCACCACTAGACCAGACTACAAAACATGCTAAAGGGAGATCTTCAAGGTGAAATTAAAGGACACTAAGTAGCAACATGAAAACATAAGAAAGTACAAAATTCACTGGTAAAGGCAAATATATGGTCAAATTTGGAATATATGAATACTATAAATAGTGGTGCATAAGTCATTTTTAAATCCAGTGTAAAAGTTAAAAGATAAAAGTATTAAAAATGCTTACAGCCATAATAATTTATTAATACATGCAGAATATTTTTTTAAAAACATATCAATAACATAAAATGTGAGGGGTAAAGTAAAAGGTAGGATTTTAATATGTAACTGAAGTTGTTATCAGTTTAAAATAGACTGTTATACCTGTAAAATACTTTATGCAAGCCTCATGGTACTCACAAAGAAAGCCTCTAGAATTTCAGCATACACCTATAGATAATCAACACGTCACAAAGGAAGACAGAAAAAGAGTAAAAACTAACTACAAACAGAAAACAATTTTTTAAATGGCAGTCGTTTTTTGCCTATAAATAATTACTTTAAGTGTAAATTGATTAAATACTCCAAAATACATAGGGTTACTGAATCGATTAAATAACAGGACCCAACTATATGTTACCTAGAAGAGACTCAATTTACCTTCAGGCTTTAAGTGAAGAGATGACAATAATATTACACGCAAATGGTAACCAAAAGAGAACAAGGTTGGCTGTACTTAGACAAGATGAAAAAAAGTTAAACTGTTTCCTTGTGTAAACGAGATGATCTTATACATAGAAAACCCTAAAGACCACATAAAAATTGTTACAACTAATAAACAAATTTAGTAAATTTGCAGGATACAAAATCCGCATATAAGAAATTAGTCACATTTCTGTGCACTAATAAGGAACTATCTGAAAAATAAATTAAGAAGATAGTCCTATTTACAACAGCACTAAAAATAATAAAATAGTTAAGAATGAATTTAACCAAAGAGGTAAGAGATCTGTATACTGAAAACTGTAAGACATTGATGAAAGAAATAAATATTAAAGAAGACACAAACACTAAAAACAATCCTAAAATTCATAGGTAGCAACAAAAGGCCCTAAATAGCCAAAGCAATCTTGAATAAGAAAAACAAAGCTGGAGATACCACACTTCCTGATTTCACACTGTATTACAAAATTATGTAATCAAAACAGTATGGTACTGGCATAAAAACAGGCACACTGATAACAGAACGTAACACAAAGTCCAGAAATAAACCCAGACACATAAGGTCAACAAATCTTTGACAAGGACTTCAAGAACACACATGGGGAAAGGATAGTCTCTTCAATAAGAGGTGAGTCCGATACGGCAGAAATGTTGGAACTATTAGACCAGGAGCTTTTTTATGATTAATATGCCCTTGTAATAGAAAAAAAGTAGTCAGCAGGCAAGCACAGATGGATAACGTCAAGAGAGAGATGGAAATTCACAGAATCAAAAAGAAATACTGGAGATAAAAACAACTATAACAGAAATGTATAACACCTATGATGGGTTCATTAGTAAACTGGACATGACTGAGGAAAAAAAATCTCTGAGTTAGAGGACATAACAATAGAAACTTCCCAAACTGAAAAATAAAGAGAAACAACTTATTAAAAAAAATAAACAGAACAGAATATCCAGGAACTGTGGGACAACTACAAAAGGCGTAATGTGTAACAGGAATATGAGAAGGAGGAGAAAGACGGAAAGGAACAGAAGCAGTATTTGAAGCGATAATGACTAATTTCTCCAAATTAATATCAGATGCTAAACCAGAAATCCAAGAAGTTCAGAAAACAACAAGCCGCATAAATCCCAATAGCAACAAAAACTACACCTAGGCATATTATATTCAAAGTTTGAAAATCAAACATAAAGGAAGAAACCTTGTTAGAAGTCAGAGGGAAGAAAACTACCTACAGAAAAGCAAGGATAAGAATTACATGATACTTATCTTCAGAAATCATGCACACAAACAAGCAAGAAGACAGAGAAGTGGACTATTTAAGTGTGAGAGAAAGAAAAACATCAACCTAGAATTCTGAACCCAGAGAAACAATCCTTTAACAGCGAAAAAGAAATAGAGACTTTCTAAAACAAAAATTGAGGGTATTTGTGGCCAGTAGACCTGCCTTACAAGAAATGTTAAAAGAAATTCTTCAGTGAGAAAGAAAAAGATGTAGGCCAGAAACTCTAATCTACATAAAAAATGAAGAGCACCAGAGAACAAGTAAGTGAAAGTAAAATAAAACATCACTATACCTTGAGCGGTAAGTAGGTTCTCAAGTGTTTGGTTACATGAATCCATCAGTCAATGTCTCTGATGAGAATCAGCTTTTCCCAGCTTTAGTTAGAACATGAACTAACTTGATCAAGTCGCAGGACTTCTTTCTTTCATTTAATGTCAGTAGATAGTACTGAATGTTTTCCATGTTTATAATGTTAATATCAGGCTACAGTATTACCATGTTGGTATCAGACTGTAATCATTGTAATAAAACCAGAGGATCTTGCTCTCTCTTGGGATTCTAAGCTCAGGCGTTTGACTTTAGAAAGTTCATGAACACCTTGAAATTATATGTACTATGTATTGATGCATGTGGTATGTATCACACATGTTTTTCTGAGTCAAAGGATTATTATTTCATCAGATTTTTATAGGTAACTGAGATCCCCTGAAAAAAAACAAAACAAACAGACAAACAAAAAACTATTTTTATAAAGTTCTTGTTGAGCCCTTGGATTAAAAAAAAAATCACGGCCGGGCGCGGTGGCTCAAGCCTGTAATGCCAGCACTTTGGGAGGCCCAGACGGGCGGATCACGAGGTCAGGAGATCGAGACCATCCTGGCTAACACTGTGAAACCCCGTCTCTACTGAAAAAAACACAAAAAACTAGCTGGGCGAGGTGGCGGGCGCCTGTAGTCCCAGCTACTCGGGAGGCTGAGGCAGGAGAATGGCGTAAACCCGGGAGGCGGAGCTTGCAGTGAGCTGAGATCCGGCCACTCCACTCCAGCCCGGGCAACAGAGTGAAACTCCGTCTCAAAAAGAAAAAATAATCACTTGGGTTTTTGCCTTTTACAGCTTTTCAAAAACACATCCAATCCATTCATTTGCTTATATTTATAACACGTCTCTGAAATTGGCAAGGTTGTTCTGCCCTTTTTCCAGTAGATGAGACAGTCTTTTCATTTTGTTTGGTAGAACACTACATCAAAATGAGATGAGTCTGTGTTCATCTTTACTTCAATACTGCTAGTGGACAAGATTAGTCAGTCTCACAGAAAAAAAAAGGATAATCGAAACTAGCTATTACTCTTTACAACATTAGTCTTTGCGATAGCTAGTTTCGATTATCCTTTTTTTCCTACTGAATTAACCAATTATTTTGTTAACATGTATTCAACCATAATAAATGCCTTTAGTGATGATCGCTGTGGCAAGTCTTAATGGAAGCTGCCCCCTTCCCATCATTAAGATAAGCAGTGTGAACGGGTCAGTATAAAACCCAACAGTGCAATCTGAAATTATTAGGAAGTATCCCTTTAGAAGCAACTACCCTCAGATTCATTACTGCAAACACCTACCTCCCAACTTTCCCCATCCTCACTACCCAGTAACCTAAAGAAAGCACAATGAGTATACTGTGAACAGACTTGGAATTTTATTTCTGCTAAAACTAAATTTTTTTCTAATTCCAATTTAGTTTTAAAGATTTGAAAATAGAAACAGATGGGGTTAGAAGACGTTATTAAGAAAAATATTTTCTGCTTAAATGCTACATACCCAATGTAAGCATTTAATTAAATATTTGAGCTGCACTTAAAAGCCATTTTTAGAGGAAGAGGAAAAGTCATTATTTTTCTACAACGTTTATTATGAAATTTTTGTCTGATAATCACCCAGCATCAATTTTTCAGAAATTTCTTCATAAACTTGGATTCCCCTTCCCTCTAGAAATAATGAAATAACCTTTTGCATTACACTCCAATAAATACTTAGATGTATAAAACATAAAATCATCTTAAATGTCATTAAATTCACTATTTCCAAAAGTATGATAACAATATTAATAGCAATAGATAAAGTTATTTTAAAATTTCAGAATTAAACTTTTTTTAAATGTTTAATTGTTACATATTTTATAGTTAAAATTTTCTAATTATGGTAAGTGATGTTGATTTTCCACTTATGATAATGACATAAAGCTCCTTTTAAAATTAAACTTAAGTAACTGTTAAAAAAATACTGCTAACCGTGCAGGTGGTACTATTTTGAAGATAGTACTGAACTGACCGAAGTTTGGAAAATGTTGATCATTTTATGAACAAGCAAACAGAATCATAGAAGAGAAATTACTTTCCATGGCTATACATAGTGAATGACAGAGCCAGAATTCAAACATAAGTTTTGGATTCCACATTATTTCTCATTCCACTGTTTCACACTGTGAGGATTTCAATTTCATGTGGAATTAACTTGGCTCCATGCTGCTTCCAAATGTCTGACCAATGGCTTTACTTTGCATTTCCTTTGAAGCAATCCCAGAACTGATTCAGGAACAAACGTGAAGGGGCAAAGAGGTCATTTGAGGGTCTAATATTTATGAGAATCTAAATCAGTGCAAAAGCTCTAAAATTGCAGAACACATTAGATTCACCTGGGAAGCTTATTTAAAATGCTGACCCTTAGGCCACCCCCATTCAGATTGTGCTGACCTAGGTCTAAGAATCTGGATATTAAACCAGCATCCAAAGGATTTGGGTGTAGGTGGTCCATGAACCATACTTTAAGAAATGGCATTCATATTACCTGGTCCAAAAGAACATTTCATTCTGACTGAAAAGTCCTGAGGGACTTTAATGGCCATGCATTGTCTATACTTGTTTCACTTTCCTCAGGCAAAGATTTCCCTTAGTTTCCTTTGGTATGTCAGCAGCAAAGGGAGGCATCAAGACAGGCAATGCTTACCATATTCTATTGCATTAGGGATTGATAACTAGATCCTTTTCTCAGCCATAATAAGTCATATTTCTTCCTCAGCCTCTCACCACATGCTTTCCTTATAACCTAAACTTTTCCTTGGAAGCATTTACCACAGCTGTAATCAAAAGGTTTTCTGCATAATTAATGATTCAGATTTTTTTTTCCTCCCTAGACAAATATGATGGCATTGGCACAGTTATATTAACAACACATGGCATACCTGGAACCCAGCAGACATTCAATAAACAGTTGCTGAATAAATAAGTAAAGTATCACTTTTGAGTATAGAATTTTTTTTTTTGGAAATAATCCAAAACTCACATTTGATAGGTGGAAGAGAAGACATTTTCCCTTCCTTTTGTTTTTAGAGAAAGTTGCATTTATAATTATGATTCCATTATGTGGCTGGGAAGATGTTGATTATAACTGCTCTCAAATTATTGAAATCAATATAATAATAAAACATACTGGGCTCAAAATGAATACTTCTGTTTATTTGTATATGATGTTAAGTAGAAGCCCTGACCTAAGCTTGCCAATCTCTGCAAGCCATGTGGAAAATATCACTGTCACTGATGCTTCATAAGTCCAAATATTGCTGTGATTTCTCTCCAAGAAATATCAGTATGCTGACCCAGATGCTTAGTTTTCATTATACATATAAAGATATAAATCACAAGGTTTCCCTTTTAATACACTCATGTAAAATTACAGAATTTGTCACCTGACTGTTCTGGGTTAAGTCATATACAGAGAGACCAATTATTCAGCTGGCGATAGGGCAGCAGGGTGCAGAAGATGCAGTGAATATAGATATGCTGCTTCACTTTAAGGCATAAATCATAACATTTCCTTTTTTAATACACCTATGCAAAACTCAGTTCTTACCACCCTAGTTGTTTGAGTTAAGTCCTCATTCTCAGACCAGTGGTGGGACAAAGGCAGATGAAGAAAAAGGATGTAATAAATATAAATACGCAAGGGGAAAGAAAACTTATTTATAAGATTTTATTTTTCCCTACATAATTTGCTTTCAAATTTTAGCCAGGGTCCTTTAAATATTGGATTCAACCAGAATTCAGATGAAACTCTCATGAAAGCTAGCATTTAATGATCTCTGGAATGTCCTATACATTTTCTTGAAAACAGCTGAAAGTTCTAGTCATGATGAATAATGGACTTTCTCAGCAATCAAAGGGAAACCTAGTCTCAAGCTTGAAAAAGCTCACATCTGAAGCCGATCACTAAGTTGTTTGCCACTGGGACTATTGAGTAAAAAATTGAATCAGGGTCCCCCTGAAAATCTTTTAAGTTAAGACAATCTAGGATGCCACTTAACTTTCCTTTAGCAGCAACGCAGACCCTAGAGTCACTGTCTCTCCATGCATACCTATTCTCCCAGTTCCAACTTCATGGTTGGTTCAGCATGTATCACCATCTCAATCACTGGAGCCACAACCACTGTGGGCTGGCTATCCTGTGCACTGGACCCTATGGCTACTGTCATTCTACAAGTGTCTATGCTCCTAACCCCAGCTCCATGGCTGTTCCGTGTGCACTTGCATGTCATACATAAAGCTATCACCACTGCGGGTTAGCAACTGAAACAATGGGCTGTCTAGCACAATACCATCTAGGAGCTGGACCTGGCACCAAGAGGAATCCCATCAGCCATGAAATCCCCCATGAGAAGCAAACAACAACAAAAAGAGATCAAGAAGTCCTTAGCAGCCTTCTACCAATTACACCAACAGCCCTTGCTGCTACTGAAGATACCCAGAGCCTTGGCCATTGAGGACTCCTAAAATCTTCAATGATGTTGGTCAGAGGTGACAGAGATGCACAGATACTATATCACTGGGCCTTTCCCAGAACTGTAACTGCCACACTCCACCCAGCTGGCACCCTCATATCTACCCACAGATAAAGGTCCTTCCCCACCAAAACCGGTCCATAGAATCTGGAAGAGGTAATTGGATCCATCAAATGTACAGACATTAACACAAGACTATAACAAAAAATTGTTTTAAATCAAGAAAGATGACAACACCAAAAAGACACAATAATTTTGTAGTAACAAACCCCAAAGATGAATATCTAAAATTTCCTGGACAAATAATTCAAAATAATTGTTTTAAGGACGCTCTGTGAGCTCTAAGGGAAGATAAGTTGATAACTCCATGAAATCGGGAAAATAATAATGAAAGAATATACAAACAAAATGAGAAGTTCAACAGACAGAAATCATTAAAAAGAACCAAACAGAAATTCTGAGGCTGAAAAACATAGTGAATGAAATGAGAATTGCAATAGAGAGCATCCACAACAGACTTGATCAAGCAGAAAAATCTTTGAGCTTGAAGACAAGTCATTAGAAACTATCCATTCAGAAGAGAAAAAGAAAAAAAAAAGAAAAGCAATGGAGAAACATATGTGCATTACGGGACTCCACCAAGGTAAACAATATTCAAATTATGAGAATTCCAGAAGGTATAGAGAAGGAAAAAAAAAAAAAAAAAACAGAAAGCATATTTTAAAAAACATAACTAAAATTTTTCCAAATCTTGGAGATTTATGGACATCCAGGTTCCTGAAACTCGTATGTCCCCATACAGGGTCAATTCAAAAAGAACTTCATAAAGCACATTATCAAAAATCAAAGGCAAAGATAGAATTTTGAAAGCAGCAAGAAAAAAAAAAGTCATCTCACACAAGGAAACTTCCATAAGACTATTAGCAAGCATCTCAGAAGAAACTTTGCAGGCTAAGAAAGTGTGGGATGATATCTTTAATTATTAAAATGAAATAATTGTCATCCAAGAATAATTTACACACACAAAAATGCTGCCCTTTAGAAACAAAGGTGAGATAAAGACTTTCCCAGACAAACAAAAGCTGAGGAAGTTAATTACCAGTAAATCTGCCTTACAAGAAATACTAAAGAGAGTTCTTCAAGTTAACCTGAAATGATGCTAACTAACCACATGAAAACATATGAAAGTATAAAAGTCCCTATAAAGGTAACTATATAGTCAAATTCAGAATACTCTAATATGGTAATGTTGGTGCTTAAGTCACTATTAACTCTATTATAAAAGTTAAAAGACAAAAGTATTAAAAATAACTATAGCTACAATAATTTGTTAATGGATATACAATATTAAAAAATATAAATTATGGCATCAATAACACAAATGCGGAGGGAGAGGTAAAAGTATAGTTTTTGTTAAGTGTACAGTGTCTAGATGAAGTTATATATTATCAGCATAAAATACTGGTATAATTATAATATGCTTTATGTAAGCCTCCCGGAAACCACTAAGAAAAAACCCGTAGTACATTCAACTAAAAAGAGAATTAAATCAAAGCATAACACTATTTAAAAACTCATCAAATCACAAAGGATAACAGCAAGGGAGAAAGTAAGAAACAAAGAATGTATAAAACATTCAGGTCCGGGCATGGTGGCTCACACCTGTAATCACGGCACTTTGGGAGGCCTAGGTGGGCAGATCACCTGAGGTCAGGAGTTTGAGACCAACAGGTTGAAACCCATCTCTACTAAAAATACAAAAATTAGCCGGGCATGGTGGCGGGGGCCTGTAATCCCAGCGCCTCAGGAGGTTGAATCAGGAGAATCACTTGACCCCAGGAAGCAGAGGCTGCAGTGAGCTGATGGCACCATTGTACTCCCGCCTGGGCAACAGACCAAAAACTCCATCTCAAAAAAAAAAAGAAAAGAAAAACGGCCGAGCATAGTGGCTCACGCCTGTAATCCCAGCACTTTGGAAGGCCGAAGTGGACGGATGTCCTGAGGTCAGGAGTTTGAGACCAGCCTGACCAACATGGAGAAACCCCATCTCTACTAAAAATACAAAATTAGCCTGACATGGTGGTGCATGCCTGTAGTCCCAGCTACTCAGGAGGCTCAGGCAGGAGAATTGCTTGAACCCAGAAGGCGGAGGTTGCAGTGAACTGAGATTGTGCCACTGCACTCCAGCCTGGGCAATAAGAGTGAAACCCCATCTCAAAGAGAAAAAAAAGAGAGAAAATACAGTGGAGAAAGAAGCCCTGATTGTGGTCTCTACAGAGTGAGCAAGACAGGGAAATTTTAATGAGACTTCAAAACTTGGGCGAAGAAATTAGAATGGAAGGGGTTTTTAATTTTTGTTCCTTTGGCCTAAGGACAAATTGCAATGATGACATTATGTAGGCAGATTAATTCCCTGAAAGAAAGCCTTCCACCAGGCAGGGACTGAACAATTGAGCCTGGAGAATTCAGTCACCAGAAAATAAAGAGGCAGTCTTAGAGGGTAGAAATCTAAAGAAGCAGGCTCCAAATGATGGGCAAGAATTCTGAAACAGGCCGGGCGTGGTGGCTCATACCTGTAATCCCAGCACTTTGGGAGGCTGAGGCAGGCGGCTCACCTGAGATCAGGAGTTCAAGGCCAGTCTGGCCAACATGGTGAAACCCCGTCTCTACAAAAACACAAAAATTAGCCAAGCATGATGGCGGGTTCCTGTAATCCCAGCTACCTAAGAGGCTGAGGTGAGAGAATTGCTTGAACCCAGGAGACGGCCAAGATTGAGCCATTGCACTCCAGCCGGGGCGACGGAGTGAGACTCGGTCTCAAAACAAAACAAACAAACAAACAAAACAGAATTCTGAAACATATGTGCTGGATATATCAAACAACCCCTCTAAAACTAAACTAATCTGAGATCTAAACCTCCACTGCAAGTGAGACAGACTTTCACTTTCTAATATGAGTTTAATCAAGTTAAGTGCCTAGTAATACAAAAACATCAACATTCTTCAGATGATTTCAAAACATACGTAGTGTCCTGACACATAAATTCACAACATTCAGGAGACAATCTCAAATTACCCAAATTATAACAAGCTAGGAAAGTGTGAGCCATTCTTCTCGTGAAGAAAGACAAACATTAGATGTCAACCCAAAATGACCCAGATTTGGAGATTATCAGACAATGACTTTAAAGAAGGTATTAAAACTATGCTCACAAGTTGAAGAAAAATATATTTAAATGAAACAAAAGAGTAGAAATCTTGGCAGAGAAATAGAAAATTAAAAGTAAATTGGAATTTCAGAACTAAAATGTACAAAATCTGAAATAAAATTAGTTGACTGGGTTTAAAATCACAAATGAACATAATGGAGGAAATATTCAATAAGCTTGAAAATAAATCAATGCAAATTATTCGGTCTGAAAAAGAGAGAGAAAAGATTGAAAAATAAAACACAGAAACTCAGGAGCCTGTGGGGCGATCTCAAAATATATGGAATATGTGTAATTTTTGTCCAAAAGAAGAAAAGAGAGAACAGAGAAAGACTATTTGAAGAAAGAATAGCTGAAAAATCCCAAATATGGTAAAAGACATGTATACTGATTCACTAAGCAGGATAAGCATTAGTGAAACCACATCTAGGCATATCATAGTCAAACTGCTGAACCCAAACACAAAAAGAAAAAAAAATGAAAACAACCAGAAATAAGCATATTGCAGAAAGGGAACAAGGATTCAAATAACCATGAACTTTTCAGAAATTATGAGATCCAGAAAACAGTGTGATTTACTTTAAATTGCTGAAAAAAAACTCTCAGCCTAGAATTCTATATCCCTTACAAATAAAGGTTTAAAAAAGTCACTTTCATAAAAAATAAACTAAGAGAATTTATTGCCAGAAGATCCACACTAAAAGGCATGCTAAAAGGAAATTCTTCAGACTAAATGAATTTGACAGAGTTACACACAGATCTTTTAAGAACGAACAAAAAGCATCCAAAATAGTAAAAACTTGGTTAATATAAGAACCAATTTTTTTTTATTATACTTTAAGTTCTAGGGTACATGTGCATAACGTGCAGGTTTGTTACATATGTATACTTGTGCCATGTTTGTGTGCTGCACCCATCAACTCGTCAGCACCCATCAACTCGTCATTTACATCAGGTATAACTCCCAATGCAATCCCTCCCCCCTCCCCCCTCCCCATGATAGGCCCCAGCGTGTGATGTTCCCCTTCTCGAGTCCAAGTGATCTCATTGTTCAGTTTCCAACTATGAGTGAGAACATGCGGTGTTTGGTTTTCTGAAGAATCAATTTTTTTTGAGACAGGGTCTTACTCTTTCATCTTGGCTGATGTGTGAGGGTGCAACCATAGCTCATTGAAACCTAGAAATCCTAGGCTCAAGTAATCCTCCCATCTCAGCCTCCTGAGTAGTTAGGACTACAGGCACATTCCACACGCCAGGAGAATTTTTCTATTTTTTGTAGAGATGGGATCTCACTATGTTGCCCAGGCTGGTCTTAAACTTCCGACCTCAACCAATTCTCCCACTTCAGCTTCCCAAAGTGCTAGGATTACAAGAATGAACTACCACGTCCAGCAACTTTTTCTTTCTTAATGTCTTTAAAATAGATACAAATACTTAGAGCAAAAGTCGTATTATATTTACCATGTGATCCAGCCATTCAACTCATGGATATATGTACCCAAGAGAAATGAAAACATGTCCACAAATGTTTACAGCAGCATTATTTACAATAGCCAATGTCCAAAAACTGGATACACATAAATGCTTACCAAAAAGTGACTAGATAAATAAAATGTGGTATATTTATACAACTAACTACTACTCTGCAAATAAAAAGGAACAAATTTCTGATGCATGCACCATGCATGAGTATAAAAAAAATTAAAGAATACACAGTGTGTGTGACTCCATTTATAAAAAAATTCTAGAAAATGTAAAATAATCTACAATGACAAAAACAGATCAGTGGGTTTCTTCAGCTGGGGCAGAGGGATGTTTGGACTGCAAAAGAGCACAAGGAAACTTTTGAAGTGATGGGAATGTTCTGTAACTTGATTTTGATTGTGGTTTTCCTGATGTCAAAATTCGTCTGTGTACTATACACCTCCAATGGTTGCAGTGTATTGTATCTAAACTATTATTCAATTAAATTGATCAAAAAACTTCAAAGTAAAAAGATAGTAGGAAGAAATGAGTTGTCTAAGATACCAAGGACAAGAGAGGGTGGTAAAAATGAAAAGTATTTAAGTGTTTGTAAGAAATAAAATGTGGTGGCTTACATATGCCAACAAATGAGACTAAAGTGCGTTTGAGGAAGGCTTCCTCTTTCCCAAAAGATAATTTTAAATTGACTGCTACACACTGACAGGTTGATGTGTTCCTTTTCCCCTACCTCTGATCCATAGTCATCAAATAATTGTTGTCTCAGGACAAAATTTCCTGTTTAAGAATATCCCAGTCATTGTAGAAAACCAGTATTTTGGAAGTTGAAAGATTCTGAAACACTTAATCATAATTGCATATATTTGTAAATTTATAAAAAACTCAAATGCCCATCAAGGATAGACCGGATAAAGGAAATGTGGTACATATACACCCTGTGCAGCCATAAAAAGGAATGAGCTCACGTCCTTTGCAGGATATGGATGAAGCTGGAAGCCATCATCCTCAGCACACTAATACAGGAACAGAAAACCAAACACCACATGTTCTCACCCATAAGTGGGAGTTGAACAATGAGAACACATGGACACCGGGAGGGAAACATCACACACCAGGGCCTGTCAGGGCATGGGGGGCAAGGGGAGGGAGAGCATTAGGATAAATACCTAATGCATGCGGGGTTTAAAACCTAGATAATGGGTTGCTAGGTGCAGCAAATCACCATGGCACATGTATACCTATATAACAAACCTGCATGTTCTACACATGTATCCCAGAACTTAAAGTAAATTCAGAAAGAAGAGAAAATACTTTATAATTATGTTTAAATATTTGATATAATTATATTTAAATATAATTTAAACACTAAATAATTTGAATATTAAGTACAATTATATTTAACATCTATTCCATTAAATTATTTTGGGTGAGTTAATTTGCCTCGTTGTTACCAGGGTTGATTGAAGTGTACTAAGTATTTCTTAGATTTTTAGAAAGTAAACTAACACATGATTCAGCAATTGCACTCCTTGGTATTTAGTCTGATGAACTGAAAACTTATGTCCACACAAAACCCTGCACATGGATATTTATGACAGCCTTATCCATAACTGCCAAAACCCGGAAACAACCAAGATGTGCCTTGTAAGTGAATGGATAAATAAACTATGGTACATCAGACAACGGAATACTACTCAGCACTAAAAGGAAATGAGCTATCAAACCAGGAAAAGACATGGAAGAAACTTAAATACGTACTACTAAGTGAAAGAAGCCAACCTTTAAAAGCTACCTACCGTATAATTCCAACTATATGACATTCTGGAAAAGGGATAACTATAGAAACAGTAAAAAAAAAAAAAAAAGAAAAGAAAAGAAAAAGATCAGTAGTTGCCAGGTTTTGTAGGGATGAAGGAAAAATTGGAGGAACACAGAGGATATTTAGGGAACTGTATGTTACTATAGTAGTAGATACGTGCCAGTAGACATTTGTCAAAACCTATAGAATGTACAATACCAAGGGAGACCCCTAATGTAAACTTTAGGTGATGATGTGGCAATACAGGTTCATTGATTATAACAAATGTACCATTGTGGTGTGGGATGGGGATAGCGGAGTAGATTGTATGTGTGTGGGGACATGGGCTTTAAGGGAACTCTCTGCACTTTCGGCTCAATTTTGCTAAAACTAAAACTTCTATAAAGATAAAGCTTCTTGATTAAAAAATAGTAATAAAACTGTCTCTAAAAGCACACTTACTAAAACGACATTGGCTTTAGATCTACTGGAAAGACAAAAACAGCAAGCTCTAGTATTGTTAAAATTACCAGAAGGATTTTGTTTTTAATGTTTCATTCTACTCCCTGAAGAGCTCCTAAGTTTGAGCCAACCACTTAAATAAAAAAGAATTTGGGCTGAATCAGAATCAAAATTTTATTGGAAAAGTTTTGAACAGTTTTCATAATTTGATTTTTTAAAAATAAATGTATTACTTAACCTCTCTTCTATTTTCTATTTTGGGAATAATAGGCAGGGAAATGTGTTTAGGCTACTGTGTGATAATCAGTTCTTACCAATATGGGAAGAAGGAAGAGAAGGATGAGGAAGAAAAGGAAAAAGATGACAGAATGTGGAAGGAAGAGAGGAGAAGAAGAAGAAGAACAAGTTCTCTTTTTATAATTTTGTCCTGTACTTCTTATCTGTATTGTCCTGTCAGAAAATCTCTCTCTGTAGAATCACAGTAAATGGAACCAGCATGTGTTGTGTTTCATGTGGTTTATATGATTTATTTTGAAGGGACAAAAATTTTTAAAAAGTAACTCAATAGAATCAGAATGGAAAGGTTTTATTGTGATTTTATGTGATCTTAAACGCTACATAGAAAATCTGGACCTAAAATAGAGGAGAAATAGATTATACCAGAAGGTTCCAAATTTAATAAAATAGACTCCACATACAGAAATTCTGGCAGGCTAGCAGAAAGTGACTTAGAAAACAGTTATGTCCCCATCACAATATGCAACCCTCCAAGATTCCTGAGCTTGGCTTGAATAAAACAGGCCATTTCTGTATAAAGGGACTTCTCTTTCCTGGGATACCTAAGGCATTTACTAAGTGTATTAGTTAGTTCTTGCACTGCTATAAGGAAATACCTGAGACTGGATAATTTATAAAGAAAATAGGTTTAATTGGCTCATGGTTCTACAGGCTGTACAGAAAACATGATGCTGGCACCTACTTGGCTTCTAGGAAAGGCTCAGGAAACTTAAAATCATGGTAGAAGTCCAAGAGGGAGCAAGCACTTCACATGGCCAGAGCAGGAGAAAGAAAGCAAGAGGGGATGTGCTACACACTTTTAAACCACCAGATCTCATGAGAACTCACTCACTCTCATGACAACAGTACCCTGGGAGAACTCTGCCTCCATGATCCAATCACCTCCCACCAGGCCCCACCTCCAACACTGGAGATTACAATTGAACATGAGATTTGGGCAGGGACATATATCCAAACCATATCATTCTGCCCCTGGCCCCTCCCTAAACTCATGTCCTTCTCACTTTTCAAAATCCCTTCTCAACAGTCGCCCACATTCTTAACTTATTTCAGCATTAAATCAAAAGTCCAAAGTTCAAAGTCTCATCTGACACAAGGCAAGTCACTTCCACTTATGAGCCTGTAAAATCAAAAACAAGTTAATTACCCCCAAGGTACAATGAGGGTATCAGCATTGGGTAAATATTCTCATTCCAAAAGGGAGAGATCAGCCAAAAAATTTTTTTTAAAAAAAGGAGGGCTCCTGGCCCCACGCTTGCCTGAAACCAAGCAGGGCAGTCACTAAATCTTAAAACTCCAAAAGAATTTATTTTGACTCCATGTCTCACGCTGGGCACACTGTTGCAAGGTGTGGGCTTCCAAGGCCTTGGGCAGTCCTGCCCTGTGGCTTTGCAGGATACAGCCCCTGCAGCAGCTCTCAAGGGCTAGCATTGAATGGTTATGGCTTTTTCAGACTGAGGATATAAGCTGCTGGTGGTTCTACCATGCTTTATCATTCTGGGGTCTGGAGGATGATGACCCTCTTCTCACAGATCCACTAGGCAGTGCCTCAGTGGGAACTCTGCATGGGGGCTTCAACCCCACATTTCCCCTCTGCACTACCCTAGTAAAGGTTCTCCATGAGCGTTCTACCTCTCATTCGGGCTTCTGCCTGGACATCCATGCATTTCCATACATTCTCTGAGATCTAGGTAGAGGCTCCCAAGCCTCAACTCTTGCATTCTGTGCACCCACAAGCTTAACATCATGTGGAAACAACCAAGGCTTATAGCTTGCACCCTCCAGAGCAGCAACCCAAGCTTTACCTGGGCCCCTTTTAGCCATGGCTGAAGCTAGAGCTTCTGGGACACAGGAAGCAGGGTTCTGAGGCTGTGCATTGCAGTAAGTCTTGGGCCTGGCCCACAAAACCGTTCTTCCCTCAGAAGTCTCTGGGCCTGTGATGTAAAGGGTTGCCAAGATGGTCTCTGAAATGTCTTCAAGGCTTTTTCCCAGTTGTCTTGGCTGTTAGCATCTGGCTCCTCTTAGGCAAGTTTCTGCAGCCTGTTTGAATTCATCCCCTAAAAATGGGCTCTTCTTTTCTGCCACATGGACAGGCTGCAAATTTTTCAAATTTTTGTGCTCTGCTTCCCTTTTAAATACAAGTTCCAGTTTCAGGCCATATCTTTGTTTATGCATATGAGGATAGGTTGCTAGAAGCAGCCAATTCACATCTTAAACATCTTTGCTCTTTAAAAATTTCTTCCACCAGATACCCTAAATCATCTCTCTCAAGTTCAAAGATCCACAGATCCCTAGAGCAAGGGCACAATACAGCCAGGCTCTTTGCTAAAGTATAGCAAAAGTGACCTTTACTCTCATTCTCAGTAAGTTCCTCATTTCCATCTGAGATCTCCTCAGCCTAGATGGATTTCATGGTCAACATCACTATCAGCATTTTGGTCACAACCGTTCAACAAGTCTCTAGGTAGTTCCACACTTTCCCTCATCTTCCTGTCTTCTTCTGAGCCCTCCAAACTGTTCCAACTTCTGCCTACTACCCAGTTCTGAAGCTGCTTGCACATTTTCAGGTATCTTTATAGAAATGCCCCACTCCTTAGTACCAATTTTCTGTATTAGTCAATTCTTACACTGCTATAAGGAAATATCAGAGACTGGGTAGTTTATAAAGAAAAGAGGTTTAGTTGGCTTACGGTTCTGCACACTGTACGGGAAGCATCTGCTCAGTTTCTGGGGAGACCTTGGGAAACTTACAGTCATCGCAGAAGGCAAAGGGAGAGTGAGCACTTCACATGGCTGGAGCAGGAGGAAGAGAAAGAAGGAGAAGTTTTTACGCACTTTTTTTTTTTTGAGACGGAGTCTCGCTGTGTCCCCCAGGCTGGAGTGCAGTGGCATGATCTCGGCTCACTGTAAGCTTTGCCTCCTGGGTTCACGCCATTCTCCTGCCTCAGCCTCCTGAGTAGCTGGGACTACAGGCGCCCACTACCACACCCGTCTAATTTTTTGTATTTTTAGTAGAGATGGGGTTTCACCATGGTCTCGATCTCCTGACCTTGTGATCCGCCCTCCCCAGCCTCCCAAAGTGCTGTTACGCACTTTTAAACAACCATATCGCACAAGAACACACTCACTATTGTGACAACACTACCAAGGAAGAAATCTGCCCCCATAATCAAATCACCTCCCACTAGGCCCCACCTCCAACATTGGGGATTACAATTGAACATGAGATTTGAGTGGGGATAGATATCGAAACCGTATCACGAAGCAATTAAAGGGAAGATTCCAGAGGTAGAGCAGAAGGTCCAATCCCCCAACCAGAGTTAATTTTACATCTTCCTAACGTACTCCACACTTCATCCTGCCTCCTAAGAGTTCCACTATCCATCCCATTGCTGAAGTCAGTAACCTATGAGCAATCCACACTTCTTCCACTTCCTCACTCTAGATATCCACTCGCCAAATCCCTTTGGTTCCATATATACAATGGTACTAGATTCTGTATACTTTACTCCATTCCCACTGTCATTTTCCAAGTAGAGATCCTATTATCTCTTCCCTAGACTAATATAATACCCTCCTCCCTAGCCTCCCTCTAATCTTATGGGAATGACTCCCATCCATTCTGCCCTTGACAGCCAGATCAACTTCCAGAACAGAAATCCTGCTGATTCTTAGCCAATAAGTACCCATATTGCCACACAGTTGTGTAAGTCTGTGTGGTTAATATATGTACCACCTGCTAAATATTAAATGTTATCTTGGGAGTTGATCTTGCCACTCTCTTCCTTAAAACCACTCTCTTATTTAAAATGTATTGTTTTCAGGATATAATTCAATGCAAAGCGGGAGAGATAATTTCCTAAAATACCATTTTTGTTTGTTATCTCCTTACTACCTAATACTGCTTCCAAACTGGTAACCAAGCTTTGCAATTGTTTGCCCTAGAGATTCTGATGGAAGAAAATTAGAAACTGAGGTCTTTTATAAATGTCTACATCTTTCGAAGACTTAGACAGTACTTAGATTAGACAGTACTTACATTAGACTTAGACAGTACTTAGACAGTACCTGGAAGAAGAGGAGACAGAACGGATGAAGTCACTCAACTCTACTGTTATATGACAAAACAGCCAAAGACAATATGTAAATGAATGGGCACATCAGTGTTCCAATAAAACTTTATTTGCAAAAACAAGCAGTGACGCAGATTTGGCCCAAGGGCTGTAATTAGCCAACTTCTAGTCCGACGTATTAAATTACAAGTTCATTGAGGTCAAAGATCATATCTTTTACTAAACCAGCAAAAAATTATTGAGAATGTACCATTAAAATCCCTGAAAAGCTGGCCATCAGGACTCAGTAGTGATTAAGACAAAATATGTTCTCTAATGTAGCTTAGATTCTACCCCAAAAGGGGAGATAGCACATAAATAAAATTAATATCTGAGAGCAATCAATCTTATTCACCGATGAGTCTCTACTGCCCTGCACAGTATTCACTACCCACCAAGTACTGAGTATAAATTTGCTCAATTAACATGTCTAGTACTGTAACATTTTTGGCCAACCCTCAGCTCCCTCCTGTCTAAGCAGTTAGAGGCTTAAGCTGCTGAAACTTCCAAGAGGAAGTGGAGTCACAGATTAGCCCGAAAGCAGCTGGCTCAATCACTCATTATTTTTAATGAAACCACAAGTCAATGCCTGCCTCCAGCTCCCACCAGGAGCTGAAGAACATCTTCAGTGTGGGCTCTCCTACAAGGACACATCTGCTGAAATGACAGGGAATGAACAGCTCTTGTGGTAAGCTGAGTAATGCCCCTCAAGGATATCCACATCCTTATCCCCTGAATCTGTGAATGTGTTGTCTTACATGGCCAAAAGAACTTTGCAGCTACAATAAAGTTAAGGATTTTGACATGGCGACAGTATCCCATATGATCCAAATGGGCCCAACATCATCACAAAGGTCCTTATAAGAGTGATGCAGGAGAGTCAAAGAGAAGCAAAGGTAAGAGGGGATGGGGTCAGGGGGGAGATGTGAAGATGCTATATGGCTGGCCTTGAAGGTGGAGAAGGAAGTCATGAGTCAAGGAATGTAAGTGGTCTCTAGAAGCTAAAAAAGGCAAGAAATACATTCTCCCCTAGAATCTCCAAAAGGAATGCACCCTGCTGATATCTTGATTTTAGCCCTTGTAAGACTCAGATCAGATATCTGACCTCCAGAACTGCAGGATAATAGATTTGCGATAAGTGGTTACCGCAGCTAATAGGAAACTAACACAGTCCCTCGCTCCAGAACTGTCAACAACTGAAGAGGCCTGCAAGCCTTTTGAGTCTTACGGTAGATGCCTTGACCTACCTGCACCACCTCTGTGTTTGCAGCTGTCTTCCCAGAGGCAGCCTTGCAGAGATCCCCAGGCACCACCTGGGAGGCTGAGTGAAGCTGGGGCAGCCCAGGATTGTTGCCCAGTCTGTTCCTTTTCCCCCTTCATGGGCCTTCTCCAGTTGCCGCATCAAATCCAAGCAAGGCTCTACAAGACTACCCTCCCCTACTTTCCACCTATGCCTCAACCTTGATTCACCCCTGGCCAGCAGAGCTGTTTGTGTCTTTGTGAGAAATCACTGTTCTCAGATACTTCTCTACTGTGCAACTGGATACACCTAGACAGCCTAGGGAGTAAGTTCCCAGAGGGGTAAATGCCCACCTAGGACACGTCAAACACACCTGTGTCAATTCCAGACTTTGAGTACAAAAAAGTAAAAGAATTACTCAAGAAGGCGCTGATAAAACTTTAAATGTATAGGCCCCCAATCAGAATGTGCTGCCAAGAACAGTTCCCAGTGGCTCTACCTCTCTCTACTCCCATCACTGAAATTGCACCTTTTTCATCAATGTAGGCCTTAGTTCACAGATCTATAGAAGGAAGATTGGACTAGATAATTATTCTAAGGAATCATCTATTGCACCATGACCTGTGACCTAAAAAAGGGTTTTCTTAATGGGTTTAAGCTGCTTTCCAGCTTTTACCTCAGAGCACTGAGGGTCCTCTGCCCTAGAGTTCTTTCCACAGAGTCCTGCAAGGCCTCCAGAATTTACAGGCCTGGTTTAGCCAGTTAGGCCAAAATGGTTTTCATGTGATGGGCTAAAACATAGAATTCCTAATATTGCTGAGTACACATTCTCTTTAATTGATTTGATTTTTATAAACCTAAACCTGTGCCCACTTTTGCATCATTTTAGCTGGATTTATTCTATTCTTTTTGTAATAACTTTTCTGCTGTATTTTCTTTTCTTTTTTTTTCTTTTTTTTTTTTTGAGACAGGGTCTTGCTCTGGCACCCAGGCTAGAGTGCAAGGGCATGAATTCTCAACCTCCTGGGCTCAAGTGATCTTCCCACCTCAGCCTTCCAAGTAGCTGGGACTACAGGTGCATGCCTCCACATAGAGCTAATTTTTTACATTTTTTGCAGAGATGGGATTTTGCCTCATTGCCCAGGCTAGTCTTGAACTCCTGGCCTCAAGCAATCTTCCCACCTCAGCTTTCCAAAGTGCTGGGATTACAGGTGTGAGCCATCACGCCTGGCCTTTTACTCTATTTTCATTGTTCTTAGTTTATTTTGCCTCCTTATGATTATTGATACTACTTTCTTACTTCCATTCTTCTTAGGGCTTTTTCAAGTTTCCATTTTACTTGTTTTATCCTGTTTTTATTCTAATTTCAGTTGTTTTAGCATTTTTAAATTTTTCTAACTAGTTAATTTTTATTATATCTTTTCTGGTTATTTAAATTACATAACTGAAAAGCACAAAGAGATAATCTGCAGGAATAGCTCATAATCCAAGCAAGAGAAGTAGAATGTTTACTTCTTCAGAAATCTACCAATTTATTCTCTTGGTAATTCATAGACATTAGTAAGTATTATTAGTAGTCTGTGGACTGGGAAACTACAGCAAGTACAATTCGGAGTCTCTCTGAGCACCAGAGGCTTAAATCTCCCTGCGGTAAGCTAAGATGTTAGTAGGGGTTAGAATAAAGGGGAGTACAAGATAAAAGCTTAAATACTTCAACCATGGGTATCCCCGGGGAGCTCAAAGTCAGTAAAGAGCTCTTCTAAACCTAATACAGAAGGCTTCTTGGTCTTAATATGACCCACTTCTTACTATTTCTTAATAATGTTAAATGTATTTGCTGACCACCAGATTGTGCTTTTATTACAACATAATAAAAACTTCACTGTATTGACCTAGAAAACGGATCAATTTAAAAAGTAAAATAGTTTTTAATTATTTTTATTTTATTTATTTACTTATTAATATTTAGAGATTGAGTCTCTCACTCCATCTCCCAGACTAGACTGCAGTAGCACAATCATAGCTCACTGTAACTTCGAACGCCTGGACTCAAGTGATACTCCCAGCTCAGCCTCCAGAGCAGTTGGGACTACAGGTGTGCACCCTCATACCCAGCTAATTTTTCTATTATTTTAGAGATGAGGTCTCGCTATGTTGCCCAGGCTAGTCTCAAACTCCTGGGCTCATGAAATGTTCTTGCCTCGGCCTCCCAAAGTGCCGGAATTACAGGCATGAGCCACTGTGCTTAACTAAAACTATTTTTGCCGAAGCCTGTAATCCCAGCACTTTGGGAGGCCGAGACGGGCGGATCACGAGGTCAGGAGATCGAGACTATCCTGGCTAAGATGGTGAAACCCCGTCTCTACTAAAAAATACAAAAAAAAACTAGCGGGGCGAGGTGGCGGGCGCCTGTAGTCCCAGCTACACGGGAGGCTGAGGCAGGAGAATGGCGTGAACCCGGGAGGCGGAGCTTGCAGTGAGCTGAGATCCGGCCACCGCACTCCAGCCCGGGGGACAGACCGAGACTCCGTCTCAAAAAAAAACTAAAACTATTTTTAAATATCCATTTTTAAAAGTTAAAACAGCATAGGTCCATATACATTAAATAATCTTTAAAGCTTATTTAAACTAATAATGTGAACATTAAAAAAATAGCTGAGCAGAGTATTTTAAAACACATATCTGAGTCTAAAACTAAATCACTGTTATGTTTCTGAAGACTTTCTTTACATAATCTTGTTTTTAAATTTTTTCGTAAAATTGTCTGCAAACTTCCAAGTTTTATTTTATGCTTAATAAATATAAAATTAATGACTTTTCTCAGTTTAATTGACTTTTCTCAGTAGACCATTATAATATAATATTTAATTAGAAAATACTTTTTGCAGGTGCTGAGGTTACTGGAAAATTCAGGGCAGTTTCTACTGAATGAAAAACATTAGCATTTTTTTTATTTGGGGGGATTAAATGTATAAAAATTTAACCCAAATATACCCAAAATAACTCTATTTTTGCCTCTTTAAAATATTATTATTCAGTAATATTATATTACAAAGCAACAGTTATCAAAAAAGTTGTCTTAGTGATTCTTTGGAATGTGTCACCAGATTTAGATGTTACTAAATTATAGGCATTTCTGTTTTCATTCCATTTTGTAACAGATTATAAGCATTCCTAATTAAAATTAGGCACTTCATCAAAAGAATCTTTCCTAAATCAAGATATCCTTTTGTGCTTTTATCTCTTATTTGGAGATACAGTCCTATTTAGTAATTAGTATCTGGGCACCATTGGTGGATTGGAGAGCCAGAAGGGGTATTCCCCTTCCGCCTCTGAGTCAGTGGCATCTCAGGTAGAGAATGTATCTTTCCCATGGCTCCAGTTGCTGCTATCAGGCCTCCTGTGGTTCCGGTTTCTGACTGGTGATCCTAGCCCCTGGGCTCAGGAAACACTGCATACTCTTTTTGTCCCTTCCAGCCTAGAAGTCATATTGACTTCTCACTATTGCTAATCTCTGAGTTTCTTGACTGCCCTCTTAGGCTTCTCAGCTCTTTCATCACTCGTTTTAATTCTCTGCATTAAATAGTCTATGTTTACAATACTTAAAGTAGTATTATCCTGGTCAAACCTGACAGAATCATCCCTGGTCCAGTTAGCTGGGAGGGTAGGATAACATGACCCCCTTCCCAGACTTTTGATCAGAGATATACGCAAGCAGGCAAACTGACAAACACATCCCCTGCTCCTGACTGCAAGGGGTGCAGAGATGAAGGGAAGCTGAACAGTGGCAGGGGCCCTAACAGAATGTGGAGAACACTAGAGAGCCTCCAATGTTCTTTCTGCCACCTTTACCTTGGCCATCCTAGCAAGGATGAGCCTAGCTCAGGCTACTCAGTATCAAACTTCCCCAAAGCTAACATTAGTGTAGCCCAATTCTTCAACTGGCTAAGCTAGAAAACAGGTCATTCTTTGTCAAATGCAAAGTTCGTTTTCTTTCTTTCCTGTTTTTTTTTTTTTTTTTTGAGACGGAGTGCTGCTCTCTTGCCCAGGCTAGAGTGCAATGGCACGATCTTGGCTCATTGCAACCTCCACCTCCCAGGTTCAAGCGATTCTCTTGCCTCAGCCTCCCAAGTGGCTGAGATTACAGGCACACACCATCA
>NW_012114622.1:571082-595885 GCF_000951035.1 Colobus angolensis palliatus
GAAAATTTCCCTCCTGAACCCACTGAATCCTGTCCTTTCATTGCTTGCTGAGAACTGCATCATTCTTAACCTCTAGATTTTGCCATGCCCTCTCCATTCATGGAGATTTCTTACCCAGTGTATCTCTTTGTACATAGAGGAAAACTGTGATTTCTAACGACCAAAGAAACAAAACTGTGTGTGTTTGTGTGTGTGTGTAGAGTGTATAGACTGTGCTAAGAAAGAGCTCAGCTGTAGAATAAACAATAGCAATTGGTAAAGGTATGGACATAGCATATGTATTAGTAAGAGCAACAGGAGAATGGAATAATGTTAATTGGACAATGAGATAAAAGCAGATGCACAAACGTGCAAGGGAGGAACACCATGGTGCTTCACAGGACCAGGACCAGGAAGCAGAATGGGGCCTAAACAAGCTGAATATCAGCTGGGACATACATAGTTCACGGCCCTGAGTCAGTGACGTCAGATTTCCAGAGCTCTCCTGCTCATATACGCAACTTTGAGCAAGTCCTTCTCCATGTGAGCGTCTGACATTTTATCACTGGATTTTTTTTTTTTTTTAAACAGAGTTTCACTCTTGTTTCCCAGGCTGGAGCGCAAGGGCGTTACCTTGGCTCACTGCAACCTCTGCCTCCTGGATTAAAGTGATTCTTCTGCCTCAGCCTCCTGAATAGCTGGGATTACAGGCATGTGCCACCACGCCCAGCTAATTTTTTGTATTTTGAGTAGAGACAGGGGTTCACTATGTTGGCCAGGCTAGTCTCAAACTCCTGATCTCAGGTGATCCACCCACCCCAGCCTCCCAAAGTGCTAGGATTACAGGTGTGAGCCAGCACACCTGACCTTATCACTGGATCTTAAAGCTGCTTTAGCCACAAACCCCTTGGCAGGTCTGATAAGCACTATGGACTCTCTTCTCTCACTTACATTTAATTTTTGTACACAATTTTTATGATTTAAGGACATCCTTGATTCCTCTTTTTACTATTTTGTAGAAAATAGGCCCATGACAATTCTTAGCAGTGGTGCAGTTTTTTTCCTTTGTTTAATATATCCTTACTTTCACTCTTAAACATTTTTGAGTGCCTTCTGTGTGTGCTCTCACATATTATTCAGTGCCACTGACTCTGTTTTCCCCATCGTTGTTCATTTTTCCTTCTGTTTTCCGTTATTCATTTGTGTCATCTCTCTCCGTTTATGTGCTTTCTTTATTAGACATGTCTTCTTTTAGCCACACGAAGAGCAAACAGCCCACTTAAAGAAAATCTTTATGTCCCTCAAGAGAGAATCAGAAAACATGACATGGGAAAGCAGATGAGTGATAGCGGGTAAGAAAGAAATTCTAAGAAGTCATGACAGTGAGAAATAAAGGAAGAAGTGTACAGAAAGACACCAGATGAAGACCCTTCCAATTTAGGGCAGGAGCTTTCAGTTTTTATGAATGTATGGCATATTTTCAAAATGCTAGAAATCTTGGGAGCATACGTGAATGTGTGGAGGATATTTTTCCCCCAAAGATGCTCAGAACAATGACTCTCATCCCAGAGACTCTTGTTAAAATGCAATTTTGGCATTCTACCCATCGAGAGGGGTCTGTGTCCCCTCCCCTTGAATCTGAGAAGTCTGTAACTCACTTATAACAAATAGATTGCAGTGAAAGTAAATTCTAAAGTGAGGTCAGAAAGGGTGAGGATCCCATGGAACACCTACACTGAGGTCTTTAGTTCCCATGTGAGCACTCCAACTGCTCTGAGGCTGCCACGCTGTGAGGAAGCAAGCTAGTTTACATGAGGAGACAACATGGAGACACCCTGAGACTATCTGAAGAAGAGATATAAGTGAGAGAGATCTAGCTGTCCCCAGCTGCTCCATATCTCTACTGTTATAGCTGTAGCCACCAGCTCACTGAAACTTCATCCAGAACCATCCAGCAGAGCCTTTCCCCAAATCACTAACCCACAGAAACCAAGAGAGATGATAAAACAATTGTTGTATTAAGCCAGTAAGTTCTGGAGTAATTTGTTACACAGTAGTAAATAACTGGAATGAAAACAAAGCATTGAAAAAATTCTAAAGAACTCAGGGATCATTAGAATGTAATCACCACTGCAGAATCATTGTGACTCACACTGTCTATAAAAACATCCTCGATTTCTTCCACAGACTCTCCTCAGCAACGTTCCCTTCTGGGTATACTCAAGCTCCAGTAAACACTCTCATTCCATGACCCTGGCTTGATATAACTATTCCATACCCTGTCCTGCAGCGCCTCCCTGACCAACTCATCTCAGTGTGTCATTTCACAAACACCAACATAATAGCAAAAGTATTTGGATCAAAATCTAGTGGTTCACCTAGTACCCAGATCTTGATGTCTAATACCATTTTTCAATATAAGGAACCAGGGATCCTTGGAAAAATGGCTGATTCTAGAGCTGGAGCACAGAAAATACAAAGTGAGCCTGAAGTATCTTTCAGTGCTAGAAAGTAAAGAAGTATTCAAAAAGCAAAAGGATGATAAAAGTATATAGGAGTCAAACTGAAAGAGCACCTGACGGCCAAAGCTAAAATAATTTGAAGAACAAAATAATGTAATATTAGATTATTATCCAAAGTACAAATAAATATTTATCCATCTCCCTTTTATAGATAATATTTGGAAAACAATTATAGCGGACAACAATAATTACTTACATACATTACTACATGGTAGGTCCTATTCTAAACACTTTGTATATATTAATTATTTTAAGGTAAATACTATTGTCATAATCATTTTACAGATGAGAAACACAAGGCTTGTCATTTCAAGGCACAGATCGAAAAGAGTAACATTTGTACAGCACATTGTAGGTCCTGGCAGGCATAAAAAACCATCTGTGGGGGCACTGGCCACCTCAGGCCCTATCTAGCTACCCAAGAGTTAAGGCCACTAGTGAATTGTTTCAAGGCACACCAAGAAGCTCTGGTATAATTTTCTCAATGTACACAGCCTATAACTTAAACCTAGGTCTACCTAGGTCACACCAAAACGTGACCTCTTGAGCTCTCTGCCCTATAACCAAAACAGTAAATTCCAACACTGTGTTAATAATTATATTAAGATTATATGATCATACTGATTCAATGTAGAGTCTCAGAAGCTGTACAAACTCTTTCAAGGCCCTGAAGAAAATGTAGCTATTAATCTATTGAATAAAGAGTAAAGTATCTGCCCAGGCAAGACACCCAGGACTAACCTGCTCGATGGAGAGACACATTAAAACCTCTCAAGCAGAACACAACTAACCTGAACTCTCTGTTCCCACAACTTTAGCTGAGTCTCACTTCTAGGGGAAAAAAACACACACACACAAGGGAACAAGCTGATTTTTTTTCCTTGACCTAGAACAAAAATCACAACATCTAGGAGTTTTTTGAGGTCAGAACAAACTCAAGGTCCAGCCTCCACCCTTTTCCACCACAGGAACATTATTAGAAAAAGGAACAATGGCACTGTAGAAACAGAGCAGAGAGCAGACCGGGGAGGAACAAGGGAGAGGGTGGAATATTCATTGCAAACCCCTGCTACGTGCTAAGACCTATGCCAGACACCATCTAGCATCACTTCATTGCTTTTCATAGCAACAGTTTGAGAAAAGTGTCATGAACTCCATTTTACATGTGAACCCAAGGTTTAGAGAGGTCAAATAATTTGCCTAAGATCAGCTAATCAAGGATGAAGACAGTATTTGAGTCCAACTGTGACCGGCTCCAAAACCCATGCCTTGGATAATTAAAGGGATAGGCAGACCCCTAAGCTCAAAGGAAAGCTAGGCCCTACAGAGGGAGATCCAGAAAGGTCCTCATGATGCTGACAGAATGTAGGTCCCCAACTCCATGTTTGTTAAGAAGGGATAAATCTAAAAACAGAAACGAATGGCATATCTACCTTAGTACAGGTAGGTATGACAGTGGGAAATGACTCAGTAGGGATACATCAGGGCGTCATAGAAGGCTGGATTACAGAGGCAGGCTTCCTGTCTCACAGAAGCAGAGAATGCCAACCATAAGCTAACATTTATTAAGTGATGCTATAATCTAAGTGAGTGCCCCAAAATTCATGTGTTGGAAACTGAATCTTCAATGCAATAGTGTTGAGAGGTGAGGCTTTTTGGAAGATATTTAGGTCATGAGAGCTTCTCTCTCATTAATGGATTAACGCCGCTATAAAAAGGGCTGCAGAAGTGGATCCTCTCTCTTCTGTTCTTCTGTGATGTGAGGACATAAGGTTCCTCTTCTCCAGAGGATGCAGCAACAAGGCACCATCTTAGAACCTGAGAATGAACCTACTGGTGCCTTGCTCTTGGACTTCCCAACCTCCAGAACTATAAAGAGATAAATTTCTATTCTTTACAAATTACCCAGTGTCAGGTATTCTGTGATAGTAGCCCAAAATGGACTAAGACAGATGCTTACAATATGCAAGATACTTTTCTTAATAAGTATTTTCTTACTTAATTCTTGCAGCAGCCCTATGAGGAAGACGCAAGTATTATCTCCAGTCTACAATGTGAAACTGAGAACTAAATTGCTTCCCTAACTAACCTAATGTCCCTTAGAAAGTCAGGATAGAGACAGGAACTCTGATTCCAGAACCCAAGTTCTTAACCACAAAGGGGAAAGAAACTAAATTCAAAAACTAAGGTTCATACTATATTATTCAGTCTAATTAGAGTATTGAGTTGTATTGCTATTACAATAATGAATTTTACTTTTCTCTAGCAATGAATTTTATTGGTATTAATTTTTATTACCATAGTTTTGAATTTTAGTATTACTATAACACTTGGCTTAATATTAATAATGTATTGTATTATTATTTTAGTATCGGGTTTTATGGTGATGGTTATTATTGTCACAGTTCAGGATTTTATTATTGCTATAATATTTAGTGTTTTAATAATTACTTTTGGTCGGGCCCGGTGGCTCACACCTGTAATCCCAGCACTTTGGGAGGCCGAGGCGGGCGATCACGAGGTCAAGAGATCGAGACCATCCTGCCCAACATGGTGAAACCCCATCTCTACTAAAAATACAAAAATTAGCTGAGCATGGTGGTGTGTGCCTGTAGTCCCAGCTACTCAGGCGGCTGAGGCAGGAGAATCGCTTGAGCCCGGGAGGCAGAGGTTGCAGTGAGCCAAGATTGTGCCACTGTACTCCAGCCTGGTGACAGAGCAAGACCTTGTCTCAAAATAAATAAATAAATAAATAACAAAATAATAATTACTTTTAAGACCTATATAGAAGAGGGGGTGGGGAATGACAATCATGGTATGAAACCAATCTCATGTTTGCATGTGTCAAATGAAGAATGGGTAAATGTAGCACTCTGTAGCCAATGCTGCAAATTAGATTACCCAACAAATATTAAAAGCCCTTCTAATGTGTATTCCTGCACTATCACTCCCAGAAAAGGGGGGAAACTACTTTTCCCACAGGCCTTTGCTGCTAGGATACTCATATGACTTAGAGTCTGTGAGATCTTCTGGTTTTCTTCTGCATAGCTATGATTAAGGTTCTGGCATCACAGGTGATAACAGGTGGACATTACAGGCAGTGGAATTTCATAATGCAGTTGAGGGTTTCTCCTTCCTGTGTTGTTCTATAATGTGGTATTAAAACAGCTTCCCTGGCCCTCATTTAAACTGAATAGACTGCCGGCGCAGTGGCTCACTCCTATAATCCCAGCACTTTGGGAGGCCAAGGAGGGCGGATCACTTGAGGCCAAGAATTCGAGACCAGCCTGGCCAACATGGTGAAACCCATCTCTACTAAAAATACAAAAATTAGCCGGGTGATGTGCACACCTGTAATCCCAGGTACTCGGGAGGCTGAAGCACAAGAATCGCTTAAACCCAGGAGGCAGAAGTTGCAGTGAGCCGAGATTGCGTCACTACACTCCAGCCTGGGTGATGGGGTGAGACTCCATCTCAAATAAATAATAATAATAAAATAAATTAAATAAACTAAGTAATGTCCTGTCATAAATCCCTGTTCTAGAGTGGATTCTGTTATTTACCACTAAGAATCTTGGCTAACACACCCTTCTATTGACTGACAGACTTTTTAAGTAGTAAAGAATATATAGAGGCTAGCAAGTCCAAACTAACTTCTAATGTGGGAGACCTTTTTATTAATCTTGATACTCAGCCTCACTTTTATCTCTTCTAAGGAAAGAGGATTCACTTTTGTTACTTGAAGTCCCTTGTAGCTCAAGATACTTTCATATGGCATTTTCTAAGGTATCCTCCATGGAAAAATGTTTATATACACAGACTTAAGATTCTGTGGTGGCTGGGCACAGTGGCTCACTTCTGTAATCCCAGCACTTTGGGAGGTCAAGGTGGGAGGATCACTTGAGCCCAAGAGTTCGAGGCCAGCCTGGGCAACATAGGGAGACCTCAGCTCTACAAAAAATAAAAATCAGCCAGGCACGGTGGTGCGCACCTGTGCTCCCAACTACTTAGAAAGCTGAGGTGGAAGGATCACCTGAGGCTGAGAAGTTGAGGCTGCAGAGAGCTGAGATTGCAACCCTGCACTCCCTCCTGGGAGACAGAGTGAGACATGTCTCAAAAATAAAAACAAAATTTAAAAAGATTCCATGGTAATAAATTTGGGGAATAAATTCTAGGTAAATGAAGTTATTTATATATTTTTTTCACTGCAGGATTTCTCAAGTCTTTCATCTGCTAATGTTTATAAGTAATCTTCAAGAAGTAAACTTTCCAATTGTTTCTCAAACATTAAACAAAGATTTTTCATTTGTGGTGGATCTCCCAATATTACTATTACACTAGATACCCTCTATGGTGCTTGCCTTAAATTAATGGATTACCTAAAAGATGGAATTTCAGGTTTGAGATAGATAAGTGAAAATGTTGTTTGGTAAGCAAAGACCTGATGACCCTTTCAATAACGTCGCAGAAAAAGCTACCAACGTCTCAATCATGGGATCAGTCTGTTTTCCAACAGCCCCAACCCAGGAGAAACTCTGCAGGATTATCTGAGCTGCTGCCTCTTCTATGGACTTTCCAGGAACCTACTGCTGCATTACCATCACCCTGAAACTTGGTGGCTTAATACAACCATGGCACAATTCCTCATGATTCTGGGTCAGGAATTCAGGGAAGGCTCAGCTGAGAAGCTCTTCTGCCCCACATGGCGTAGATTGGAGTCACTCACTGACTATATCCAGAAAGCCAAATCAGGCTGGTTGATCCAGAAAGGTTATACTCACACGTGTGGCACCTCAGTGCTCCTCCATGTGGCCTTTCTCTCTTTAAGGCTAATTTTGGCTTTCTTTCAGCACAGAGATGTCAGGATGATCAGACATTTCCATTTTTTTTAACTTTTTATTGTAAACTAATTGTAGACCTACATAAGAATTATAAAAAGAGTAGAATTCCTGTATACTCATCACCCAGGTTTCCCTAATGTTAACACCTTAGACACCTTAATACACGACAGCTAAGAAATTAACATGGTACAATACTACTAACTAAACTATAGTTGTACTAAATTGCACCAGTTGATCTACTAATGATCTTTTTCTATCCCAAGATCCTATTCAGCATCCCACATTGTACTTAGTTGTCATTTCTCCTTAGTCTCCTCCAATTTATTGCAGTTCATCAACTTTGTCTTCATGGTCTTGGCACACTGACAAGAACGAGTCAATTACTTTATAGAATATCTCTCAGTTTGGTTCTGTCTGATGGTTTCTCATAATTGGATGAAGTTCTGGTCAGACTATTCACATAATGGCTGGCTTCTAAGAGGAAAGGAGAGGAAGCTACCTTTTCCCTTACAGCCTGTAGCCATCAACATTTTGACTGCCTTCTGTTGGTCAAAGCAAGGTATAGGGCCAGCCCAGGTTCAAGGCGAGAAGCCATAGATTCCACTTTTGGATGCAGAAAGGAAGTAATAGATAGTGACCATCTTTGAAGACTATCACAATTGGATTTACAAAACTACTTGTAAAAACCTACCTAGTAAGACAACTGTGAACCCTAGGAATCTGCCATTATCACACTGATTACTTTCAATTATCTGAAACTTCTTTAAAGTTGAGTTAATAGTTCTTGCTCTGCCTACTTCACAGGATGTGGCAGCCATGAAGGATTGGTGCTAAGATCTCCCTTAAAGAAGAAAAACTGGCCTGGGATTACATGCCTGTAATCCCAGCACTTTGGGAGGCTGAGGTGGGTGAATCACTTGAGCCCAGGACTTAGAGACCAGCCTGGGCAACATGGTGAAACCTCATCGCTATCAAAAATACAAAAATTAGCTGGGTGTGGTGGAGTGGACCTGTAGTCCCAGCTACTCCGGAACCTGAGACGGGAAGATCACCTGAGCCTGGGAGGTCCAGGCTGCAGTGAGCTGTGATCACACCACTGCACTCCAGCCTGGGTGACAGAGTGAGACTCTGTCAAAAACAAAAAAAAGAGAGAGAGAGAGAGAGAGAAAACTTGCCAGAAGAGGATAGTTAGCCAAGAGCTTCTAGCTGCTGCATTTTGGGGATCTGCTACAGCATTCACGCTAGGACCACACCGTCCCCAGTTTGCTTTTTGCTTTTCCTCAGTGACTAAGTATGGCAGTAGAACAAGAACCAAACCATTTCTGCTTGTCAAGTTCCTCTAGCAAGCCCTCTTCATTCAGAAGCTCCCCATCAACCTAGTAGAGACTTAAAGCTACACTGCAATCTAAGGCTTTTTCTACCCAGTTCTCCCTCTTCTTGTCCTTCCATGCATGTCAAACCTGCATTGAACTTGGAAGCCATCCCTTTCAAGTTCCTGTTCCCCCTTCCCTTTATCTTTTTCAATTCATTTTTTGTTCTATTTTAAAGTGAATAATCACATATTTATGGGGTACAATGTGATGTTTTCATACATGTATACACTATGGGATGATCCAATCAGGTACTAATTAGCAAATCCATCATCTCAAATATTTATCATTTTTATTTAAAATTCTCTCTAATAGCTATTTTGAAATATACAATAAATTGCTATTAACTAGTCACTATACTGTGCAATAGAACACCAGAACGTATTCCTCCTAACTTAAACTTTGTAACCATGACCAACTTTACTCTAGTAATGAAGTTTATTAGAATTAATTTTTATTATCACAGTTTTTAATTTTAGTATTACTGTAAGACTTTTCCCATCCAATCCCACCACTACCTCCACTCCCACCCCAGCTTCTGGTAGCCACCATTCTACTCTCTAGTGCTATGAGCTTTAAAAAAATGAGACCATATGGCATCTGTCTCTCTGTGCCTGGTTTATTTCACTTAACATATCATCCTCTCTAGGTTTATCTATGTCGTTACAAATGACAGAATTTCCTGGGTTTTTTTACATGACTCAATCGTATTTCACTGTGTAAATACGCCACATTTTTTTAAAAAATTCTGTCCCTTCCTTGATAGACACTTAGGTTGATTCCATATCTTGGCTATTGTGACTAATGCTGCAATGAACTTGGGAGTATAGACATCTTTTTGACATACTGATTTCAATTCCTTTGGGTATATACCCAGAAGTGGGATTGTTGGATCATATGGTAGTTTTATTTTTAGTTTTCTGATGAACTTCCACACTGTTTTCCAAAATGGCTATACCAATTTACAATACCAACAGTGTGCAAGGGTTCCCTTTCCTCCACCCTCTTGCCAACACTCAATTTTTATTTTAGATTCAAGGGATACATGTGTAGGTTTATTACATGGGTATACTGCATGGTGCTGAGGTTTGCAGTACAAATGGTCCTGTCACCCAGGCAGTGAGCATAGCACTCAGTAGGTAGTTTTTCAGCCCTTCCTCCCCTTCCTTACCTCCCCGCTCTAGTAGTTCCTAGAGTTGTTTCTTTCTGTCCATGTGTATCCAGTATTTAGCTCCTGCTTATAAATGAGAACATGCAGTATTTGGTTTTCTGTTCCTGTATTAATTCACTTAGAATAATGGCCTCCAGCTGCATCTATGTTGCTACAAAGAATGTAATTTTGTTCTTTTTTTATGGCTGCATAGTATTTTGTGGTGTATATGTACCACATTTTCTTTATCTAATCCTCCATCCATAGTCACCTAGGTTAATTCTATGTCTTTGCTATAGTGAATAGTGCTGTGATGAACATATGAGTGTATCTGGGGTTTTATGGTAGGACAATTTATTATCCTTTGGGTATATACACAGTAGTGGAATTGCTGGGTTGAATGGTAGTTCTATTTTAAGTTCTTTAAGAAATGTCGAACTGCTTTTCACAGTGGCTGAACTTACATTCCCACCAACAGTGTATAAGCATTCCCTTTTCTCCACAGCCTCACCAGTATCTGTTATTTTTTTACTTTTTAATAATAGCAATTCCTACTGGAGTGAGATGGTACTTCATTGCGGTTTTGACTTGCGTTTCTCCAGTAACTGGTCATGTTGAACTTTTTTCATGTTTCCTTGCCACTTGTATGTCTTCTTTTGAGAAGTGTCTGTTCATGTCCTTTGCCCCTTTTTTAATAGGATTATTTGTTTTTTACTTGTTGAATTTTTTAAGTTCCTTATAGATTCTGGATATTAGACCCTTGTCAGATGCATAGTTTATAAAATATTTTCTCCCATTCTGTAGGATGTCTATTTACTCTGTTGCTAGTTTCTTTTGCTGTGCAGAAGCTCTTTCATTTAATTAAGTCCCATTGGCTAATTTTTTGTTTTGTTGCAATTTCTTTTGAGGACTTAGCCATAAATTCTTTGCTAAGGCTGATGTCCAGAATGGTCTTTGCCAGGTTTTCTTCTAAGATTTTCACAGTATGAGGTCTTCTGTTTAAATCTTTAATCCATCTTGGGTTAATTTTTATATGGTGAAATAAGCAAAGGGAAAATGACTCCCTATTCAATAAATGGTGCTGGGATAACTGGCTAGCCACATGCAGAAGAATGAAACTGGAACCCCTATCTTTCATCATCTTTTTGAGAATAACCAATCTAACAAGTTTGAGGTAATATCTTTTGCGATTTTCATTTGCATTTCTCTGATGATTAGAGATGTTGAGCATTTTATATATATTTGTATATAATAAAGCTTATTTATATATCTTCTTCTTTATCTTTCACTGTCATTTCCTGCGATAACTCTCTTGGACTTTTCATTTTATCTTAGCATCTGCTTCAAGGAGGACCTGAGATGACACAGGAGGATGCTGTGAGAATCAAATGAAATCATGAATACAAACATTCTTTGAAAACCATAGAATGAGAAATAAGCCTTAGGTATTAATTATTTTTAAAATACAGGGGCAAATTGCTTTGACAGCCCAATAACAGCCTTCAGAAATGCACTGCACTGCCACCAAGTACTTTAGTTAATACTAATATTCTTAAATATAGTCCTCAGTTTAAAAATAGATATATTTAACAGCCCCCAATGTAAGAAGGCATGTAAATTTGAATTGAAAGAGATTTTCATTAGAAAGAGAATTTAGTTTTTAAAGAGATAAGTTTCTGTTATCTGGGATATTCATTCAAGGTGAAAAGCTAGCAGTTTTTCTGTGTTTAATCCTCTGCCTGAGACAGAACATGTTCTGGGAATCGGGTGGGGAGCTGGCTACCCTAGAGAAGTAATCTTTGTGGCTGAAGTCCCCACTAAGAGCTCCTAAAATGATTAACATTCTGTCTCCTTTTTATAACAATAACCCACAAAGCAGGAATCCTCTAAAACCTGCCTGTTCTCTGAATCCTCTAAATTTTATTTTGCTCCTATTCTATCTGTTCTACACTCAGCAGCAAGGGTTATCATTCCTCTGGTTACTATCCATGTTAGCTTAACAAATACTTTGTGGATAAATCAAAATGCCTTAAGATGTTTGAGTTGATGATAAGCTACAGATTACTCACCTTACCCCGCCCACTGCAGCAACACACACATGTGAGTGTGCACACACACACACACACACACCCTCTCTGCTTCAGCCACATTCCATTATCCTTGAAGATGCACAATGCTGACACATCCTAATACTGCTGAGATTGAGATTACCTGGAAATCACTGTAGAACAAACAAAAGAGATTTAACTAATTGTTGTGGCTTTGCATGCACAAACATAAAAAGCACCAGCTTCAAAATTGTCAGAATGAATGTTTGCTTGGAAGAAAATCTCCGAAACAACACTGGACAATCCTTTTAACCCCTAGGAACCAAACGGGGAGTTGGTGGTGGGCAGCGAAGCAGAGGTGTTTAGCAACACTACACAAGTGGGAATCAAAAGTAGGTTCATGCTACATACTCACAAACCCAGCTTAAAAGCCAAGTCCTGATGGTTTTCAGATCTTCCATAAATTCTGTTAAGAAATGCTGCCTCTGCAATGCTCTTGCCCATATTGTGTGGAAAAGCATGATGTCGATGCCTCTGAATCAAGTCTTTCAGAAGAATCTGATTCTAAAAGTGAAGTTTCAGGAATACTGAAAGCAAATTATTTCATATATACTTTTATTTTGCCATATTTTATATTTATTTTGTTATATTTGATAGAGTGCCATATAATAACACATATGTCCAATTGAGGATAAAAAATGCTCTCTCAGAAAGTATTAAGACTCTAAGTGATAAGAAAATCTTGTGCCATAGTTTAACTGGCAATGTTTTTTCTTTCTTATGGGTATATGAAATGATGGTGTATCTTGAAATCCATGATATCTCGAACTAGACTAAATACAGTGGAGTCACCTTATTCTCTTGCTTTCTCTGACCTCTGATTTTCATGTATTCTGCTCTCCCTTCCTAGAACACTTTTTTCTCTCTCTTTGCTTGAGTAACTATTACCATCCTCTGGATTTTGGTTTAATCAACATTTCTCAGAAGGCTTCCTTAACCTCTTCACCTCCACCCCCAAACTATGTGAGTTACCCCTGCTTTCCACAGCACCCCAAGCTTGAATTATCATAACAATTATCATCCTTTACCATAACTACTTGTTAATTTTCTGTCTTCCCTCACAGGCTGTAAAGTCCTTGAAAACAGAGAACTTGTCAGTCTTGCTCACATAATGCCTGGCAGAGCTGGCAAGCAGTAAATATTCACCCATCAATGAATAAATTAAATGGATTACTGTCTCTATTGCACAGCATGTAAATAAACTCATTTCTGGTTTGAAAGGCAAAGGAATAAGAATTTTATCTCACAGATGAGGAAACTGAGGCACGAAGAGTCTAGCTTATGACAGAGCCAAAACTAACATTTCTCAAGGTTCGATGTAAGATTAGCAATAAATAACTTGACATTTATTGGGCATTTGCTAGGCATGTGGCACATTCTATCTTTGGTTATATGGATAATCTCGATTCTCACAACCCTTTCAGGTTGATATTAGAATCCCCATTTTATGAAAAGGAAAACTGAGGTACAGAGCAGTAAACAAAACTTCCTAAGAGAATAGAGCTGGTAAGGAGTGCAGCTGATACGCAATACAGGCAGACTCTAGAATGTGCACCTTTAACCACATCCTTACGGGTGCTGGTAAATTGAATCAGAATAGTTAACAATAGTAAATACTGTTATTTACCAGCAGATCACTTCTTAAGAATGTGGTTTTCAGAAAACCAAATTCCACATGTTCTCATTTATAAGTGAGAGCTAAGCATTGAGTACATATGGACCCAAATATGGGAACAATAGACACTGGACTATTGGAGGGAAGAAGGAGGATGGGGTGGCTTAAAAAACTACCTATCAGGTACTACGCTTACTACCAAGGTGACAGGATCCGTACTCCAAACCTTAGCATCACATAACATTCCCATGTAACAAATCTGCACACCTACCTCCTGATCTAAAATAGAAGTTGAAATTAAAAAAAAAAAAAAGAAGAATGTGTTTTCAAGTTGATCCAAGACAAATAGCTTTATTTTAGTGGATACAGATTCCAACAAAAACAGAATTAAACCTCATACAGTTGAAAGGGCACTGTAATATGAGTTAGGAGCCCGGGGTTCTCTACAGTCCATTTTAAAGCAGCTATATAATCCTGGGTGAATCACTTGACGTCTCTGGGGTTCAGTTTCTTCACTAGTTAAAACAGAGGTGGACTAATGCATACAAACTCCTAAAATCCTCTGATAGTGCCTGTTGCATTATCTCAAAGCTATTAACAGGTACACCAAGTGGGAGAAATCACCTATGCCAAATATTGAATTTGAGGATGTAACTTAAACTCCAGTGTTTGTTCTACAAAATTCAAATAATGTTTGGCAAGGTAAAGGGCTCTTGATCCTCCATCTGAAAACATAGGTTTACGAATTTCAGCCATCACCTTGTTCTCCTTTCCTTCTATTGACAGTGTTTGCTTTAGCGGCAGAAGGAAGCCCAGACTTGTGTTGACAGAGTTTGACTGTTGGGGAAAAGTACATACCTGGAGGGAGAACAGTGTTTAACAAGAAACAAGGCATCAGTCTTCGCCTGACTCATTCCAAGCTGGGCCTCCCTTCGCCATTGCTTTGTTCCAACACTAGATCAGAGGCTCATGTAGAGACTTGCTGAAGTCAAACACTATCAAAAAACTCCAGCCTAGCCATGCTGAGGAGAAAAACAAAATTCTCGCCAGATGAGTGTTGGAGCCAAGGCTACTGGGAAGAGCTAGAGACTCACACCAGGGCTCCAAGGAGCGCAACCAGCCCCCAGCTCTGGCCCCCAAATCATTCCTCATTCTTCAGGGTCACAGGCTGCTGAAACTTTTCTTAGTTATTCAAATCTTTTGGGAATTGCCTTTCTAATAGGCAGTGGTACACATTTTCTTTTCTTGGCTTGGTAGGAAATGGAAGGTTATAAGATATTCCCAAACTGTGCCTCCAAGGCTATATTCACATTTCATGTTGGCAGATAATTTTAGGTTTCATGATTGCATTTAGAGCTAGATAAATTTGAGTAAATTGCTCAACCTCTTAAAGGTTAAGTTCACTCACCTGTAAAATGAAAAAAATGCCCACACTTGAGGATTAAATGAGACATCATGTACACCTGACAAATACCATTTGCTTAATAAAAGAGAGCTCAGCTGGATGTGATGGCTCAGGCCTGTAATCCCAGCACTTTGGGAGGCCAAGGTGGGAGGACTGCTTGAGCACAGGAGTTTGAGACCAACCTGAGCAACATAGTGAGACCCTGTCTCTACAAAAAACTTAAAAAATTAGCCAGATGTGGTGGCATGTGCCTGTAGTCCCAGTTACTCAGGAGGCTGAGGTGGAAGGATCACTTGATCCCAGGAGGTCAAGGTTGCAGCATAAGGTGTGATTGTGCCACTCACTGCAGCCTGGACGACAGAGTGAGACTCTGCCTTAAAAATAAACAAATAGGGGACTCTTCTATCATTCCTTTCACGAAGGTCACCCAAGGACAATCATTCTTAGACCCATTTAAACCAACCGAATTTTGGGAGGAAGTTTTCCTACTAAATTATTTTCTTAAAGATGGTTTTTCTGTGGCTTAGACAATTTCTTCACACAATTGGGACCTTACAAAATATCAATAAAGAGAGGGAGAATGCATTCCAAATTAAGTATGCATGCATTCAGCAAAAATTTTAAAGTACCAGGCTTTGAACAGAGTAATAATTGCTTCTTTTTTAAAGCACTTTTAGCTTATAATTTTGTTTTCACAAATATTCATTCATTTGATCTCCCACCACACTCTGAGGAGAATAGGAATGAATCCTTATTCATTTCTTACAGGTGGGATTGACAGTCATAATAAGCAGTAGAATGAGTACAATAAAAGCATAGTCCTTGATGTTAGACAGACCTGGGTTTGAGAACTGAGTCTAATATCAGCTGCATCTCCTTGAGCAAGTTGCTTTTTGCCTCTCGTTTGTGAAATGGGAATGGCATGCCTATCTCACAGAGTTACTGTGAGTATTAAATTAAGTGGTACATACAAGGTACTTATTACATATACAATCTCACACTCAGTTTAACACACAATATCAATTAGTGACCATCAGGATCATTACAGTTTTTAATTAGTGTTCAAGGTCATGTAGCTGAAATGGCAGAATCGGCATTAAAGCTCCTGTTTGCTGACTTCCAATACAGTCTTTTCTGCCATACTAAAAGTTTTCAAACATTTCAAAGGATCAAAATCCCTCTTTAAGGAAAGAATGTCTTTACATGGCACATCAAGATGTAACACAGTAGAACTTCCCTTGTTACAGTTGGCGGGGGGGTGGTGGGAGCCTACAACGCCTTCTGCCCACCCTACTTCCCACTGCCACAAATAAATGTCTCCCCACACACCCCCACCCACTCCATTGCTACCAAGGCAGCTGCTGGTGGTCAGCATTGCCTGACATTCACCAGGGACTTGACCTCAACAAGAGGAAAGCTGGACAATGATACTTCCATTTGTCTTGTTAGTACCATGTGTTCCTTCTCTTGTTTGTCTTACCTTGCTCCTTATTTCCTGTCAACCTCCCCGTCCTTTGACCAGACACCTTTTTGTGGCTAAGGGATTCCATAAACTTTATTAACTCCTAACTGCCTTCTAGGACCTGAGCCCACCCCCACCCAAACCCCCCATTGTTTTCTACCTGTGTCCTTCTGGTTCATGGAGGTTCCCCCAACTTTTCACCCATTGCTGCCTGTCATCACAGGATGACAGACCTCCCACGTCATGCAGACCTCTGCCACCCCTTCCTAGCTCTTGCCCTGACCTTTCAAGAGAGGGAAAGTGACTAATGTGGTTGATCAAAATTCTAGAACATTTTTCATGTCACATTTTCTTTGCGGGCAAGATCGCTGTGTGTTAAAGGCACAAAGCTATCTGTCCCATTATCTTCATAGGGCTGGGAGTATACATCCAGGTGGGCCAAATATATTATATCTCCATATACATGCCTGAGCATGCTGCTGTTTGCCACTATATAGAATTGAGCTGGTTAGAAGGATTCAGATTCAAGACTTTTGTGAGATTTAAAGCCCAACTTAGTCTTAAAACAGCACTTTTCCCAGCATTCTGCATTGAGGGCTATTGGGTACACGTGGGACTAATTAAATCTCCATTTAGATTCTATTCCTTGACTCTATTTTCATCAAGAAATCAACTGGGAAGAGAACTGACTGGTGAAGTAGATCTAAGCCTTCCCAGGTCTCTGGGCATAAATACATTAAAAACCTCATCTCAATTCCTAACACCTCTCTGACCTTCCTCCTTGATGCCTGGTCCCCTTTCCTCTGTTGTCGGCCATTCACAGGTTCCTCACCCTACGGACATCCCCTGGTGAAACAGAACACACAACATAGGCTTCTGCTCCTTCGGGCCATGACCTCGGCATGCTTTTCCCCTGCTTTCTTCTATTTAAATCCTACTGTCCCTCAAGGCCCACCCCAAATCCCTCCTCCGCCCGAAGTCTTCCATTTTCCCTGTGGTGATCCTCTGGTTCACAGAGCACTTAATTTTTCATTCAGTTATGGCATTTATTTCATTCTGTCTCGTGTTCCAAAAAGTTGTTTACAACAGGTCAGTCTTTTCCACAAGACTGGAAGCAATTCAAAAGCAAGAAGCCTGCTTTAATCATTTCTGATGCCCCCACCTCTACCACAGTGCTTTGCAAACCACAGATACACAATCCTGCATGTATATGGGTCAAGTTGAATTGTTCAAAGAACCCAGTATTAGAAATTCCAGGAGTGCTAGACATCATGTGGGCCTTCTGAAGCACAAATGGAAAACACTTTGCCCAGAGTAGGAAGGAATTCATCAGAGCACCCTCATCCTGGGCCTGCCTGTGAGTCCACTTGTTTTCCTCATTTTTAATTACAAACAAGCTGCCTCATGTGTTTTCTTTTTCTGCTACCAGAACACACTGTCAATGAGCTTTGTTTTGCTCCAAATATTGACACAGCAAGTGTTCGTCAGCAAGTCTGAGCCCTGGTTCCAGCAGCGTGTTGAGGGATTCCAACACCTTGGGCCAATAGTCAGACTTCGTTATGTGTTCCTGCTCCTTTCCAAAGGCCTGGTGGGGCCTGTAGGATGTAGTGGAAAGAATGCAGAGTGCAGAGACTGAAGATCCAAGTTTCAGACCTCCCACTTGCTTTTTATTTGACTTCATGCAAGTTCCTTGAGGTCTCCGAACCTTGGTTTCTTCATCCATACGTGAGTTCATATGAAAAAGCAAGTATGGAAATATTTTCTAGACCCTAGATCTCTGGAAAGTAAGGTACTATCTTGTATATCAAACAACTTGGTCTGCTAAAGGAATAAATGTGTCCCTCCCAGGCAGAAAACTGCTGTGGCCCAGTTCTGGGTGAAAGTTAAGTAACCACTACTAAAAGACGGCTATGAAGAAAAGGTCAGCTATTGTCTCTTCTGGGAACTCATCAAAAACATAATTGCTCAACGACTGGAAAATATGCCTGTTTGTAAATGGGTGGCTGCTCTCTTCCAACTCTTTGCCAAGACTCTCTCATCATCAGCTTGACTGTAAGGAGAGAAACTCCAAGCAAAAAGGAGTCCTGCCTCAGGGTACCTCTGGAGAGACTGCCATATTGCTGTTGGCTCCTTTGCCAAAGATATTCTGTCGAGTTCAGTTAAGGAGCCCCAGACAGTATGGCTGTTTACCACACAAGATTTCTGCACTTGCCATATGCAGGCAGGTCTGCAGAGCCAGTAGCCAGCAGCTGTGTTTACAATTTCCCATCACTCTTGTTAACTAATGAATTCATTTTGGGCCTATTGCTTACCCCGAGTAGGCTTCTGCAGCATGGGATGGCTGCGGGTCATCCCTGCAGGAGAGCCACATGGCATCTGGGCACTGTTTATTGTTGTTGTTGTTGTTTTTGAGACAGAATCTTGCTCTGTCGCCCAGGCTGGAGAGCAGTGGGGCATCTCGGTTCACTGCAAGCTCCGCCTCCCGGGTTCAAGTGATTATCCTGCCTCAGCCTCCTGAATAGCTAGCATTACAGGCAGGCACCACCAGACCCGGCTAATTTTTGTATTTTTAGTAGAGACAGGATTTCCCCATGTTGGCCAGGCTGGTCTCGAACTCCTGACCTCAAGTGATCCATCCACCTCAGCCTCCCAAAGTGCTGGGATTACAGATGTGAGCCACCATGCCAAGTCTGGGCACTGTTCGTGATTGGAGACAGTGCAGGGTACATCCTGGGGATGGCTAAAAAGGTGGTCGAGAGGACATAAAGCAATTTTTATGCACCAGGGCTAAGCATTGCCTTCCTCCGTTATTAAGACCCAGTCAGCTTTAAAGAGGCTCTCAGCTTTCGTTTCCATGATTTTGAAGATAATGGTTTCCAAATTTCCAATGTGCAGCACATTTCAGATAAAATCCCAAACAAAATGTCTGTAAGGATATGAACTAAAATCATAACCACTTCCATTGAAATATTACTTATTGCCTGCACTGTAAAATTTTCCCATAAACCTGATCCCAAGGATATAAAGAAGTGGCTACCAGATCCCATGGCAATTCCAAGGGAGAAGAGAATCCTGTCTTATTTTCTAATAAGTCCTGCTTTGTAGTAGACTTTATTTTTAGAAGGCTCTAAATGGGAGGCAGGGGAATAGGGAACTAGGAAATGGATTCAGTCTTTCACAGTTTTACTCTCTGGAAACAAAAATGTCCATTTGTGTGGTTGTGATGGTAAATGAGTGGTATCCTCAAACCCGGCTGCTCTGCGGGACCAGAATCAAACAAAAAGAACAGAAAAGGATTACTATCAAAATATTCATGAGGTTACAAAGAAAAGTACCATGATTAGACAGTCTTTGTTTTTCATAAGAGACTATTCCTGTCTTTTAAAACAAAGATCTAACAAAGCCTTTGTGATTATCTAATAGAAAAAATTTTTTTGCAATACCAGGGGCTTAGTGAGCAGAATTGAACCCAAAGTTTTGCATTCTGATTCTGACTGTAGCACCAACCATCTGTGTAACCTTTGACTACTCCTCTCCCCCTTTGGTTTTTACATTCTCATCTGCACAATAACAGTAAAAATAACTGGGCTCCTTCCCTTTCAGGACTCTTGATTTCAAACAGAGGATGGAGGGGAAACTGATTTATAAACATAAAGGATGGCTATGATAATGAAGATTATATTCTAGGGCATAATTTTTTTTAACATTCTGTTTGTTGTTTTCCTTCTTTAGAAAGATTTCTATAAAGCTATTTGTTTCAAAACTTAAAAAAAAAAATGTTAAATTTTATCCCATTGTATAATGTCTGGTGGATTGGGGTAGGTATGTATTTAAGTTTTCCATCCAAAGCATGATTTACAAAGATGGGTAAGGAATATATCCTTTAAAAATTTTATTTTATTATTTTATTTTATTTTATTTTGATGGAATCTTGCTCTGTCGCCCAGGCTGAAATGCAGTGGCTCAATCTCTGCTCACTGCAACCTCTGCCTCCTGGGTTCAAGCAGTTATCCTGTCTCAGCTTTCCAAGTAGCTGGGATTACAGGTACCTGCCACCATGCCCAGCTAATTTTTGTATTTTTAGTAGAGACGGGGTTTCACCATGATGGCCAGGCTGGTCTGAAACTCCTAACCTCAGGTGATCCCCCCGCCTTGGCCTCTCAAAGTGCTGGGATTACAGGCATTTTATGAAGCAGAGCAAATACCAAGTGACAACAGATTGAGTGTGCCTAGGAAGTAAACTCCATATACACTGTCACACCTAAATGAACATAGAATAGACACCCTGGAGGGAATATATTGATATATTCCTAGAATCATCTAGCCTCAACATTTATGTCAGTGAAATCAGCATTTTTCTATGGAGTCACAGAATGTTACTCTACAGTATTTTCTGTATAGCTGGGAAAGAAAGAGAGAAGAAAGAAAGAAGGAAAGAAAGAAAGAAAGAAAGAGAGAGAGAGAAAGGAAGGAAGGAAGGAAGAGGGAGGGAGGGAAAGAAAGAAAGAAAAAGAAAGAAAGAAAGAAAGAAAGAAAGAAAGAAAGGAGAGAAAGAAGAGAGAGAAAGAAAAAAGAAAGAAAGAAAGAAAGAAAGAGGAGAAGAGAAGGAAGGAAAGAAGGACCCAGTTATGAAAGTTATTATGCTGAATGAAAAAAGCCAGTCTCAAAACATTGCACAGTGTACAGTTGCATTTATAATGACATTGTAAAAAAGACAAAATTATAGTAGCAGAGAATTGATAGTGGTCAGCAGGGATTAAGGATGGAAGCAGGTGTGCCTACTGAGGAATAGCACTAGAGAGTTTGGGGGCTTATTGAACTGTATTGCATCATAATTGTGATGGTGGTCACACAAATCTATACATGTCTTAAAATTCATAGAACTGTACAGCAAAAAAAAAAAAGTCCATTTCACTGTATGATAACTAAAAATAAAATTAACAAATGTGATAAAATGCAAAAACAATCACATTGTTGAATTATATGCAGCAGAAGTCTAGCCTTGACCTCTGATATGTCACAACTAGATTTGTGGAAAAAAAAAAAAAAAAAAGCTTTACAGTGGCTCTCTTCTAACTTTAATAGGCACATAAATTCCTTGGGGCTTTGGTTAGGATGAAGATTCTCATTCAGTGGGTCTGAGATGGGGCCTGAGTACAACAACTAGGTGATGCCCCTCTGTCTGTAGACAACACTGAAAGATGTGTAGGCTTTGTATTATTTAATTCATTTAAAGCAATTATGGCAAATATGTGTCGTTTAGAGCAATTATGGCAAATATGTATCATATGCCAACCACCCCCTTATCCCTCACCCATAGCAGAAATCATTCATTGTTCAAACATAATTTCCTCCTGAGCCTAAATATGCCCATTAGATAGAGCACTGTAGAGGGCAGCTGCTGCTTATAGAAGTGCTCATGTGAGGTGAACTATGGAGGACTGATGTTAGTCCCATCCAGCAGCATTACAGAGAAAGCCACCAAGAAAACTCACATCCTTTTTGGGGCCTTACTGTCCTGTCTCCGAAACTCTGTGTGTCCTAGACAAATTAGCCATAGTCAACAACAGATATATCTTTCCTTCCAGCTAAGATAAGCAAGCTTGTCTTTCTGGCCAGGCTGTCAGAAGCCTAATTTAAAAATAAAATTAACAAATGTGGTAAAATGCAAAAATAGCCTAAATGACTTGAGGGCAGGGACGTATCATCTACTTCTTTTAGTAACTCCCTTCTTACTACTTTGAGCCTCAGTTTCTGCATTTATAAAATAAGAATAATAATCTTATCTCATAGACTTGTTGTGAGGATTAATAAGATCCAAGCTCTTAGAATAGTACCCAGCGCAGACTAAGACTCAGTAGTATTTGGCTCCTGTTATTCCCCCAGTAATGGCCAACATGGTGCCATGCTCATTGGGAATATTCAAAAACAGGCTGGGCACAGTGACTCATGCCTTAATCCCAGCACTTTGGGAGGCCGAAGTGGGTGGATCACTTGACGTCAGGAGTTCAAGATCAGCCTGGCCAACATGATAAAACCCCGTCTCTACTTAAAAAATAAAAATTAGCAGGCCATGGTGGCACCTGCCTGTAGTCCCAGCTACTTGGGAGGCTGAGGTGGGAGAATCACTTGAACCTGGGAGGTGGAGGTTGCAATGAGTCGAGATCATGCCATTGCACTCCAGCCTGGGTGATAGAATGAGACTTCATCTCAAAAAAGAAAAAAAAAAAAAAAATCAAAAAAGAAAAAAAAAAAAAAAAAAAAAACACTGCTACAGAGAAGCCAAGAGAATGAAGCCAATGCTAAATATGAGCCAAAGGACAGAGGCCATAGTATCAACCTTCTCCCTATACCTCTCCGAACTTTCGTTTCTTCTTAGGTATAATAAAAACTGGACAGAAATTTTGTGTTAATTTCAGCTCTGACAATTTGTGAATTGATAAAATCCTATAACATTCCTGTGAAGCATCCAAGCTGTTTTTAAAAGCCTGTATAGTATCCTGAATATCCAGTTGAGAGCAAAAGAAAAAAAATATAATACTTCCAAGAATTAGTTGCGGCAAAAATTGAGTTAATTACCACTTGACTTATTGGTTTTCTGCCACTGGAGGGCGTGCAGTACTTGTTTGTAAAATGTCCTTCTGGGTTTTAGCTCTCTTGCACACTTCAATTTCAGACCATTGAATTGCAATCAAAGAATCAAAGAAACCACCTCCTTCCTTTGACAGAGTTAATAGGTGAGGAGGTGCAGCCTGCAGAGACGTTGTGAGTTAGAAAAGTCAACAGGGAGAAGTGTGCTTAATCTGCCTGATGCCAATTCTACTACCTTTATTTCTCCATAATATTATCCCTAAACAGCCCTTCATGCCACATCCTCTCTTAACTTATTAAGAGAGGAGCTCTTAAGAGATTTTGAGCCCATCTCTTCTCCTCACTCCTGCACATGGCTTCTCCAAGTTCTCTTGTCTTTTTCACAAACCTCCAGCAGAAACCAGGGCCTGGGCCTCTTTAATATGGCCCAAGCATACTGAATGGGGTTAGTACATAAACAGCCGGGATCCATATAATGGGCTCTGGCAGATTTGCTTCATTCTTGATCTGGGATGTGAATGGTGCAAAAGGTAGAAGAGAAGGTGCTTTCCAGAGAGTCATTTTTTACTGAAACTTATTGTCCATTAGCCTCCAGAAATGGAAATGGGTGGTACAATGGAAATGAGACATAGTTCCTTCATTTAAAGAACTCCCAACATAATTAGGGTGACTAAATATAAAAGTGAGGGGTGAGAAGGGAAAAATCTTGAAGGGCCTTCAGAGATCAAGTTTTAGGAACACAAATTTATTCTCTTTTGCTACATGTTATCAATTACCTGAAGTTCTATGTTGAAATCAATTGGGATGCCTCTTCCCAATTAACAAAGAATGTGTGTTGCAATGAATCATTCATGTCTGCCAGGAGCATACAATGGAGTGGGATATGCATGCATTTACTAACCCTGACCTCTAATCCAGGACCCATGGTTTTTTGTTTTTTTGTTTGTTTGTTTGTTTGTTTTGTTTTCAGATTGGGGAACTAAGGCCCAGAGAAGAAAAAGGAAGTGGTCAAGGTCATTCAGCTAAGAGACAAGGGGTGAATTTTCAAAACATTGTAACCCTGAGGCAGCTCAGTTTAGGGTACCGGGTCAACAGACAAGGAACACTCCTGTGCTTTCTGTTCTCAAAGTCACGGGTGATTCTCTCACCTCAGCTAAGCAGTCCTGACACACTTTGGACCAATTTGTTTATCTTTCTACAAATATTTTGTAATTCCTTCTCCCTTTTTAACTTTTTTCTTATAAAATTGTTGTTACATATAAAAGCATGTGTGTAGCACAGAAAGAAATAAAGCATAAAAATAAAATAAACACCAATAATCCACCCCTTAACTAAAAAAAAATAGAAACTACACATGTGCTTCCCTGACCCCCCTCCCTACCTCCCTGCCAAGAGGCATCCATTCTCTTAAATTTTGCTTTCTTCATTCCCTTAGTTTCTCTTTCAAGCTTTAATACATATGTGCATATCTTTAGACATTGAATTTTTTTGTTTCACTCATTTTTAGATGTTATACAAATGCAATCATGCAGTTTGCATTCTTCTGTAGTTTGATTTTTCACTTAAAATTATATTTCAAAGATCTCCAAAGTTGTAGCTCATTCATCTATATTATTGTATAGTATTTCATTGTGTAAATATTCCATAATTTATATATCCATTCTACTATTGATCAACATATGAATGGTTTCCAGGGATTTTTAATTGTTAAGAATTTTGCTATGGTTTTTTTTTTTTTTTTTTAATACTTCCTGGTACCT
>NW_012114622.1:596250-600257 GCF_000951035.1 Colobus angolensis palliatus
AAAAAAAAGAAAAGAAAAATGTGCCTGATAACTCTTGCTGTGACCATAAAGGCAATACACTCTGCCCTGTCCACACAGCTCTAGATTTTGCAAAGAGAATGTTCCCTGAATTCTCTCCCTCCTTACTTAAGAAGCACTTTGATAAGAACTTTGTGCTCTGTGTGAGTTGTCCATTAGGGAATATCAACTGGAAAAGGAGTCCTAACTTTGTCCCAAGTCCTACCCCCACTACACCAATAACCTGGCTAGGTTGAGAAGTGTTTTAAAGGGGTTTTATATTCTATAAACTAGCAGTCAATCCTTACTGATTGCCCAATATATGTCCTGAGTCTTTTTCAAATTCTTAATTTTGTGACTACCCAAGGCATATAACTTTCCCTAGTAAGTGCATATTTAACCTTACAATGTAACCCTCGTCTTACTTGATCTCAACTGATGTAACTGACCACTCCCTCCTTTTCTTTTTTTTTTTCTTTTTTTTTTTTTTTTTTTTTAATACTTCCTGGTACCCATGTGCAACAGTTTCTCTAGAGCAGTGGTTCTTCATCAGAGCAATTTTCCCTCTCCAGGGACATTTGACAATATCCAGACACATTTTTGATCATCACAACCAGAAGGACCCCTGGAGAGAAATGGGGACAGAGGGCTTCTACTGGCTAGAAGTTAGCCGCCAAGGATGCTGTTCACCAGCCTAGAACAGCCCTGCACAACAAAGAATGATCCAGATCAAATGTCAGCAGTGCTGAGTCTGAGAAACCCTGCTCTGGACGACACATATGGGTTGAAATTTCTGAGTTATAAGTGTGTCAACTTCAAATTTACAAGATAGTATCACATTGATTGCCAAAGTGGTTGTACCAATTTCTACACCAACCAGGAGTATGTAAGTCTCATCACTCCATATTTTACAACACTTATTACTGTTAGCTTTTAAAAATATATATATTGGCCAATCTAGTTGGAATAAAATGGATGGAATATAGTATCTACTACTAATGAGATGAACATCTTTTATATAACCATTGGCTATTTATGTTTCCTCTTCTGCGAGTTGCCTGTTCATGTAATTTTTCCCATTTCTCTTTTAACTATATTTGTTTGCATTGTTCATATAGATTTCTTGGTTTTTAAAAATATTTTGTATATTAATAACAATTAATTATATCACACATATCTTCTCCCAATTTGAGGAACTTGAGGCTCATCTTTTTTTAATGGTGCCTTCTGATGAACAGAAATTAATTTTAATTTTGATGTGGTTGACTTTATCTACCTTACATTAAGTACTTTATCTATCTTACTCATAAAGTACTTAACATAAAGTACTTGAGTATGATTTAATAAATCATTTCCTATGTCTGGGTCATATGGCTAGTCTTCTATATTTTCTTCTAAAATGTTTAAGGTTTTGCCTTTCACATTAATGCCCTCTGGAATTGATTTGGGCTATGATATAAGTAAAGTAGAATGGAATCTTTCAGAACTGTCCTGCACCTCCCTTTGTCTAACTCAATTTTCTAGGATCCTTCACTAGGGCAAAGTCTTTTAACTATAGGCTTTACCCAAGGACTTGAGGGGAAGAAGAATCTAATTGGCCTCCTCCACTATTCCTTTGGAGGCCTCACTAAACGAGCAGATTGTGAGAAATGAGCACACTGACCCCGAATTACCTGAGTTCCTTAGCTCCTACCTATGCCAGTTCAGCTCAAGATCTCTCTCCAGTGTGCCAAACAGGCCCACATCAAAATGCTGGGAACTTACTGCACCCAACCCATGAACTCTCAATTTCTTAAAGAACTTCAGAAAGAAAAGGAAAGAAGTATTTACTAATGGTAGAACTGCAGGCACAGATAGAGGCAGTGGGGGCTGTTTTAGAAAGGTCCCACCCACACCCACTCCAGAAAGAATAGGAGGGAATCGCCTACTTGTAAGGAGGAAGGCACACCTCTCCACATGTCCTGTGACTGTAGAGAAGAGTGTCACAACTGAATCTGGTTCCACTCTACTCCTTGCTATGGCTTCAGCAACCCAGTTCTCAAAGTTTAGTGTAGTAGCCAGAGCCAGCAATGGATGTGAGGAAGGTGCTCAGTGGTGGGCTGGGGTCAGTAGCACAGGCTCTAAGGAGTCAATTTTATGTACCCCCTTCCCACTTTGCATCACCTTGGCAGCTTGAAATCAACAACTGTGGGATCATTTGCAGTGTTTAATTGGCAAACACCGCAAATCCAGCCTTCTACCTCCTCCTAGTGCCTGCCGTTAAACATTTACCAGCACACCACTGAAAGCACTGCAATCCCACTCACTTGTAGCCCCCAGTTATCAGATCCCCTGTGATTAGCTCTGACCCTGAGGCAACCCCAAGTGCAAGTCGGTGGCTCCACCTATTCAGTTCTCTGCTGCCTTGGCCAGTCCTGATGCACTTCCTCCAAAACCTAGGGCTTCATGCAACCTATGTTGAACACTCTAAGTTTTCCCCCAGCTCAGACACTAAATTGCAGTGCCTTTAGCTTGTGCCCCTGTCATTTCGTCCTTGCCTGGACAACTATTGTAATAGATTCCTAACCCATCTCCATATCCACTCTTTGTGTCCTTCAATCTATTCTCATTCTCTTCAGTGTGTTCTTTTACCCTACACCACAACACTCTTTTACTCAAACCCTCCAAGGGCTTTCTATTTCACTTAGGACAAAATTCAGACCTTTATCATTGGCCCTCAAGCCCCTAATTAGTCTATTCCCTGAATATTTCTCCAAACACATTATCTACTCTTCTCCTCCTTCACACTAAGCTCCAGCCACATGGACTCTTTTCATTTCTCAAACTTCCAACAGTCTTGGCAGTTGCAGCTTTGTAAGCCTGATAACTTCCCTCTCCAGATCTGTATATGGTTGGCTCCTTCTTATCTCAGTACAGAGGTTATCTTCTCAGAAAAGCCTTTCTTGATCACCAGTAAAACTCTACCATTCCCCAACCCCACCCCAAGGCATTCTCTATCCAGCACTCTTCGAGCTTGTGTTTGTTTTCTTCCCATTCCTTATCACTAACTGAAATTATATTATTAATTGCTTTTTTGTTGACCTGTTTATGGTCTGTGTTTACCTCTAGGATCTAAGTACCAGAAGGTCAAGGACCCTGTCTGCTTTGTTTCAATCTGTGTCTCTAGCATTCAGCACAATGCCTAGCACATGACAGATACTCAGTAAATATTTGTTGAACTAATGAATGAACTTAATGTTGTTATCTTGGCATTAATAGCAGCACCAGAGTCCAATCAGACCTAGCAGGGGCATTCACAAAGGCTGCATTTTCTTAATGTTTTTATCCTTTATTGAGAGAGTTCTCTTTGGTATATATACTGCTATCCCATAAAAGAGACATCAACTTCACCCTGGACTGACTCGAGGAATTCAAAGAAACTCAAATGCCCCTACATTGCAAATAAAACCATCCATGTCCTTAACTCTTTTCTTTTCCAGGTGCATTATTTTCCTGATTTGTAGGATACTGGGAAGAATCTGGGACCTAATTAGAAAGACGTTGGTCCTCCGTAAATAAAGCTACTCTCATGGGAGAATTCTGGCGTGTGATCTCTTCCCCACAAAATCTTACTCTCCAGTTCCAGTGCTGCGAGCTTCTCTCTGTGATCTGCGTCCTGTTCTCTGTCTCCCTAAATGTGCATGTGGGTCCTTCTGATTCTCTGCAGTGATTGCCAGAAATCTGTTAATCTCCTTCGGATATCAACTCCTGTTCTATTTTGGTCTTCAAAGTTTTTCTTTTCTTGCTTTCTTTTTTTTTTTTTATTTTTTCATTCTCAGAAGAAGCCTAAATTTGGCAAAGCAGGTTTGATCAGTTTATTTTCTTTCTTTCGTTTTTTTTTTTAAGATGGAGTTTTGCTCTTGTTGCCCAGGCTAGAGTGCAATGGCTCAATCTCGGCTCACCACAACCTCTACCTCCTGGATTCAAGCGATTCTCCTGCCTTCTGCCTCAGCCTCCCGAATAGCTGGGAT
>NW_012114622.1:604527-614493 GCF_000951035.1 Colobus angolensis palliatus
CCAGTTAATTTTTTGTATTATTAGTAGAGACAGGGTTTCACCATGTTGGCCAGGCTGGTCTCGAACTCCTAATCTCATGATTCACCCGCCTCAGCCTCCCAAAGTGCTCTGATTACAGGCGTGAGCCACCACGCCCGGCCTCATTCCCTCCTTTTCAAAGTATCCTTCCTTTGGTCTCCTCCTTGGTAGCTTTCTTTCCATTTCATTTATTGGCTTCACTTCCTCCAATAAATCGCTAAGTATTGGAATACTCAAAGCACAGCTGTGCATCCATTTTTCTTCTCACTTGACATTTTAACTATAAGGCTCTTCCTCATTCCCAAGGTTTCAAAGACTACCCACATGCCAATGATTCTCTTCAAGATACTTGCTTTGACTTCCTAATCAATACCTACAGCTACTTATTGCATGCTGCGCTTGGATATCTGCTTAACATATCCACAATTGAACTTTTGATTATCTCCTTCAAGCTTTCTCCTCTGGCAGTCTTCTCCATCTCAACGAATGTCCCATTATCGATTCAGTTACTCAAGCCAAAAACCTTGAGTCATCCTTGACCCTTTCTTCTTTCTTGCCTTCCCACATTCAATCCATCACCAAATCCTGTAATTCTTATTTCCAATATATCTCAAATCTACCCATCAACTTTTCTCCATCTTTATTGCCACCACCCAAGTCCAAACTGTCCTGGTCTTTCTTGTCCCCTTTCAATGCATTCACTACACAAACATTAAGTACATAAAGCAGCCAGGATGATCTTTTTAAATTTTACATCAGATCATGTCACTCTCTGGCTTCAAATTCCTTAGTGACTTCCCTTTGCACTGTAATAAAATCCCAGATTCTTGGCAGGGCCCACAAATCACACTGTGAGCCGGTTCTGCCACCTCTGCAGCCTCATCTGCCTCCCTGCTTCCTTTCACTCCACTCCAGTCACCCTGTCCATTCTGTTCCTTGAAATGTACCAAATACATACAGAGGAACCTTAACGAACTAGAGTGCTGTCATTAACTGAGGAATAAGCAAGACAAGGTTCATGATTCTACTATTTTCAGTTGAAGCTCTTTCCAAAAAGTATGAAGCCACTGTAGTGCTCTGGAAGTCCAAGTCACCAAACATGACAATAATGTTCTTTGTAACCTGAAAATCTGATGGGGCCTTGGCACCATTTTCACCAGTAACAACATTCAGTTGTTACTGTTCAGGGCAATAAGTGAAGATGAATAAGGTATGGGATTGAGTCTTGACTGTTTTCACAAATTCACTGAGACTGACTTGTTCATTATTGTTTTTGAGAAAACCTATGCTATTTACTTGTCTGTCCACTAATTGGCCTCTAGATCCTAACAGTGGAGTATGGAGATTCTCGTTGGCTTATTCATGTAATTCATCCATCCCATATGCATGTGTATTTGTATATGCAGTTCTGTGCCACAGGCAAGTTATTTAAATTCTCTGACCCTCAGTTTTCTCATCTGTAAAAGGAGATGGTACAGTCAAGGTTGTTGCAAGTCTTTGCAAAGCATTGAGAATTGTAGGCCCTCATATTGATAGTTGTTATTAAGAAGTGAGGAGGGAATATTCATAAAGAAATCTCCCTCCTCATATTTAATCTCACTTTCTCCACAACCAAGATTATCTTACTTTGTTATTACCAATTGCTAAAATTTTAGACTCATAAGTACTATATAAATTTCCTTTTCCCAATCACTTTGTGGTACTCTCCAAAATAGACCTTCAGGGTTAGGCAATGGTAAGGAAGACCCAATTAATGCCACAAAGGCCATCCTGGGGCACCTTGCTAAATTCCTCTTTATGGACGTAAATGCTTTAAAAACAGTGTGCTGTTATCTCGAGACCTGGTCCCTGGGTTTTAGATAAACTGGGACTTTCCATCGGTCTTCTTTCTACTCATGGTAAACATGACCTTTCTCAGAGGTGCTCTGTCTCTATTGTAACACTCCACACAGGTCAGATATTCAGACAGAAGGCTCCTGACATTGCCATGAAGAAGGATGGCTCTAGTTTTCCATGTTACACTAGTTTCGAAGGCCAAAAGGTCAGCTCTGGGCAACTTGGGTCCTCCATCAATAATCCCATCCAGGACAGGACCATCAATTCCCTTCTTCTCAGCTGAGACCTCGCATCCCACTATCAGAGCCTAAGCCAATGACCTCTTCTAATCTAACAGTCTTTCCCCTTACTAGGTTAGCCTCAAATGGGACATCAGGGGCCTATCCAAAGCCAGCAGGATTTAAAGAAAGTTGGGGAGTTTCCAGCTGTACATAGAAAATAATTTCTTTACAGTATGAGGGAGTAAAATGTGGGGGAGGGGTAGATCTCTTCAGGAAAATTTACTGAACTTTTGGGTGTGTTGTTTTGTTTTGTTTTTGAGACAGGGTCTTGCTCTGTCTCTCAGGCTGGAGTGTGGTGGCACTATCTCAGCTCCCTGCAACCTCCACCTCCTGGGCTAAAGCAATTCTCCCACCTCAGCCTCACCAGTAGCTGGGATTACAGGCATGCACCACCACACATAACTAATTTTTGTTTTTGTAAAGACGAGGTTTCACCATGTTGGCCAGGCTGGTCTCAAACTCCTGACCTCAGGTGATCTGTCTGCCTCCGCCTCTCAAACTGCTGGGATTGATTACAGGTGTGAGCCACCATGCCTGGCCTGAACATTTTAAAGGAGTGATGGTTGAGAGGTTCAAATGTCTAAAGCAGAAGCCCAGAAAAGAAAATCACCTGGATATTTCTTTAATTTTCATAATAAACTTATGCTACGTATCTGCATAAATAAATGTCATAAAACAACAGTGCAAAAAATGACCCTTCCATTTCTACAAAATGAGAGATTTATGCTAACACATTATAGGTCACTGACCACACAAAATGTTGGCCCTATCAGAAATTCTTGAATAGAAAGATAATGTCATTCCTGTTTATGTTATTATTCATTTTTAAATAAGAGGCAATAAAACTTCCGGTCAACACGTAAGATATTGTAAGAACAATTAGTAAACATTATTTTTACCAAAACATGAGTGAACTTGGTTTTAGCTACTGGGGTGGGGCGGGGAGGTGGAATGCACACATGTGAAACAAAACAAGTATGGTCTATATCTCTGGAAGAACTGGAAATGGATATTTAAGAAAAACCACTTGTCATCTGCACAGCGAGATTAGTGCAACAAATACCACTTGGGATTCATTCTGTATTGGTGACAATGTGAGAGAAATGGGGTATGTTACCAGGAGATTTCTGTGCTGGAAATAGATCCCCGCTTCACTGAGTCATGTGTGTGTCTCAAATGCATTATGTTAAACTAATCTAAAAACAGAAAGAAAAAAAAAACACAAACAAACAAACAAAAAACCATTTCTTTCAAAAGGTGATAATGGTAAGGAATTTTTTTTATCCTCCAGAGCACTCCCAAATCTGTTATCTTACGTCTTCTCCAGGGTCCAGGAGTAAAGATCAAAAGTGAATGAGGCTCCAGGTTGTGGATACACTCTGGCCACATGTCTTGTCAGAGAGCAGAATTTTATGGCTCTTGAGTTGCCCTCTATATGATCTCAAAGAAGGGAATACAAAGTTACAGATACCAGGGCTTAATGTGATTAAGAGTTTGCCATAAATTTCCATTTACTTCTAACAGATTATGCAGAGAGGTAGAAAAAAAAATTCTGCAGGGAGCCTGTGCTTCAAAAAACGACTTGAGAAAACATGCTCAAGTTTTCCATTTCTCTTCTTTCTTCCTTCACCTTTTCCTCTTCCTTCTTTCCTTTGAGTTGCTCTTTCTTCTTTAATATCCAAAGCTAACTCGTCAGCCTTTCAAAAGCAACATTCTTTGCAGAACTGGATGACTATAGTATTGATTTATCTTTATACATAATAAGATGCATAATATTTAATTTCCTGAAACATTAGTCAAACTATTATTTATTTAACCTTTTTAAATGATGAGTTTTAAACTATAAATAGAAAATGTGCCTTTTTTAAGAAAAAAGCTAAATGAATAATTTTTCCAAAATTAATCTCTTTTTCCAGTTCTAGAACAAAAAAAAGTGGAATATGCTATCAATTTTGCATTATGAGGTGATCAGCACTTCTAACCAGCCCTCTGTTTTATTCTTAAGTTCCCCTAGTTTTCCACATGGACACCAACACAACAAGAAAATTCCTCTGTACGGGACCTGGAATATAATCCCATAAATTATCACCTTTTATGACTGGAAAATATTTGCCAATGAAGAAATGGTCTGTAGGTATTTGTCTTAAGATTTTGGGCTGTTTAATAAAAATATAACTTTACTTTTTAAAAAAGAAAATTCCTCTGTACCCCCAACTTTCAATTTTAAGAAGTAAATAATCCTTGCAGACAAAAACAAACACGAATTTTCTCAACCCTCTCCTCTTGCTTCCCAAAGGAAGCAAAAGCAAACAGGTGATAAAGAGGTAAAGGGCTAAGAAGAGAGAGAACTAGAAAGATTTGTCAAAAAAGTCAGATCTGCTCACAACATTCCCCTTCTCACAAGCTTTCATGTCTGTCTACAGCCAACAGAATGGTCCAGCTTTTTAGAGAAGTCAAGGGTCCCACACACACCCTTCTTTCCCCATCCTAGCACTATCTTCTTATGCTTTGCTCCTGCCATGCCAGTCTGTCAGCATTTCTCCAGACACACTCTGCACTTTCACGTCTAATTCCATGGATATGCAGTGGGCTTCTTGCAAACAGTGGCTGGTCTTAGTGGTATTTGTGTTCTCACCAGCTTGCAGGATGCCTCACTACTTATAGTCTATAAGTGTTTCTTAAATTGAGATTCCCGAACATATTTAAAGTCTCCAACTTTGTCAGTTTTCTTAACATGCAATTTATTAGTAGGCTAAGAAGTCTCTGGGTAAGCACAGGCACACACACAAGAAAACAAGTCTCTATCATCAGACTAAAGGACAGGGAAATGCACACTCATGGATGAAGCGTAAATTAGTATAACTTTTCGAAAGAGGGATTTAACCATACCTTTTCAGAAGTAGGAGTGCCACTCTTGACCTAGCAGTTCCACTTCTGAAAATTTAATCTGAGAAAAGAATCCTGTATATGTATGTTTATCACAGCAACGTTTACAGTCTCAAAATATTGTAAACAATCAAAATTCTTAACAATGTGAGATGTATTAACTAAATAATGGTTCATTCACATAATAGAATGAGAGTGTGTACTCAATAAATGTGAGAAAAAGAAAGAACCATATCATAGAAGTATTTGCAGCCTTGGAACAAGGACAATGTTATACTAACAAATAAAAACTATGGTGTGCTCTCATAAACAAATTTTTAAAATAAATGTTTTCTTTATAGAAAATGTCTAGCTCTCGGCCTTAGCGCCATTTTTCTGGAAACCTCTGCGCCATGAGAGCCAAGTGGAGGAAGAAGCGAATGCGCAGGCTGAAGCGCAAAAGAAGAAAGATGAGGCAGAGGTCCAAGTAAACCGCTAGCTTGTTGCATCGTGGAGGCCACAGGAGCAGAAACATGGAATGCCAGGCGCTGGGGATGCTGGTACAAGTTGTGGGACTGCATGCTACTGTCTAGAGCTTGTCTCAATGGAGCTAGAACTTCATCGCCCTCTGATCGCCGATCACCCCTGAGACCCACCTTGCTCATAAACAAAACTGCCCATGTTGGTCCTCTGCCCTGGACTTGTGACATTCTGGACTATTTCTGTGTTTATTTGTGGCCGAGTGTAACAACCCTAAAATAAATCACCTCTTCCGCTCTTTTAGCTGAAGAATTAAAAAAAAAAAAAAAAGAAAGAAAATGTCTAAACGAACATGTGATTATTTTTAATTATTTGAGTGACTATAAAAGTTTAAAATGAGAAAAATAAGATACTGTGAAGTCAGGTAAACACTGCATCTTAATAGGAACATGTCAAACTGCCCTGGGCAAGCTTCGTTCTTCTGAATGAAGTAACAGAAAAAGTCCATTAGTTTAATGTGTTAGTTTGCAAGCCACTGAAAAATCTTAGCCATGTCAGTGAATTAACCCAGACACATACTGGAAGACGCCCCACCGTGGAAAGCTGAGATGCCCACATTACATAAGCAACATTGTCCTTACATCAGCTAATGCATTTTTAAAGAACTGAAATTTTTATTGCTTTTTTTTTTTTTTTAGAATTCCTCCCCTTACTGCACCCATCTCACCACCCACATGCTCAGCTCAATCATCTCATCAAAGAGAGAGTGAAACTGTTTTTCTATATCCTCCCCCTATTCCCATCTGAACAGAGTTCGCTTGAAACCCATTCATCAACCAGAAAAAATCTCAACTAGAACATCTTAAAAACACACAGAGAAAGATAAACAGAAAACTGAATTACACTTTCTTGGACATTTCAACCCCCAGTGGGCTTTCAAATTCCATTTTGGGTCATTATTGGGTAGCTTCATTAATTCACTACCAACCAGTCACCTCATGGTTTCAAACACAGCTCTCAGTCTGCAAGAATGAAGATGTTATCACCGAGAAAGTGAAGGGCCTGGGAGACAGCTGGTTGCTTTTACAGGGACTGACGTATCTGGAACAAGAATCAGCCTGGCTTCTGAATATAAATAGGAATTAGTAAGGTAGACGCAGAACAAATAAGCACAGTGATTGAGAGACGTTTCCCACAAAGCAAGTTCCCGTAGAGGAGGGGAAAAGACCAGACACCTGAACCCTCCGTAGGATCTCTCCCAGACTCAGAGTTTAAAGGAAAACAGGCTGTGGAGTTGACAACCCTGATTAAGAATGTAGGTTCAGCCACCTCATAATGGTATGTGCCAGGCAAGTTACAAAATTCTGAGTCTCCATTTTTCTGCTGGGGAAGTGGGTGCAATAACACCTACCTCACAGAGTTGTTGGGTGTAATTTGAACTAACATAGGAATTCATGTCTTGCCAATCTTGAGGACTAAATAAATGGTGATATTCTTTGAAGAGAGGAAGAGAAGCCAGGCAGGATACAGTGAACATTTTTAGGAGGGAAATTTCCAAATATTATCTTTTAATCCCAGAGGATCAGGCAACATCCACCAACCAGAGCAGGAGGGACCAGTTGAATTCACTGTCTAGCTGTCTCCATCCAGCTAGAGGTCAGGGTTACCCTGGTCTTTCCAAGGAAGAAAGCAAGGATCCTGTTTTTAGGATCAGCCTATGTCCCTCCCTAGCCTCATGCTCTTTGGTGTCTTTTTCCACAATTTTCAGGATAAGTAATGTAGATGATTACCCATGAGGGTAAGCGTCTACATGTCATCAGAAAATTTGATTAAACACCCACCCATGGCTGTGGTTTGAGAGATTTTGAGGCACAGACCAGAAAATAAACAGGGGAAGGAATTAAAAAGAACAAGAATTACCAGTTGGAAATGGCATCCTTCACGGATGGTGCATTTGAGTTATTGGAGTTTAATCATAAACCCATCATTTGGAAATGCAAAACTCACTGATGTGCAGGGCTTGACATTTTTCAGCTGATGCACTCCTTGCCAAATGAGATCTCACTTGCCTGAGTGGGGCAAACAGGGATACCAAGGTCGTTTCCAGGGGCCTCCCTGGGTCATTTCCCATCACCTTGCATGCCAGCACACTTTCTGTCTCTCTTTTTCTGTCTCTCTCTCTTTCTTTCTGGCGAAACACACACACACACACACACACACACACACACACACACACAGAGCCACAGATTCCCATAAGAATGATAAAAGCAATGGCTAAAGCAAACTGACAAACAGCCTTCCTGAAGTAAAAGGCTCATTGGCCCAGAAGGAATCTCAGACATCATGTCCCCTATCTGTCTGATAAGATTTCATCTAAAATCTTTCCTGGCTGAGTGGAGATCAGGCCAGTCCAAAAGATCACCATAAAATCGATTCCCACATATTCATTCATTCATTCATCACAACAACAGATACGTATTAAATGGTAAAGATAATAATAATAGAAGCATGCATTTATTAAACCCCTACAGTGCACCAGGCATAAAGGTGAGCAAAGTAGGCACTTTGCACAGAGCTAAAGACCTTCCACAGGAGGAAGATATTAAATAAACAACTGCAAATAAAAATGGATAATTACAACCTCTAGCAAGTGCTGTGAAAGACAGGAGGTTCAGAGAACTCTAAGAGTGGCCAATGTGGAGACCTGCCTATATCTAGGGATAATCTTGGTTTGTTCAAGGAACTAAATGAAGGCCAGGGTACTCAGAGCAGGTGGAATAAGAATCTAGAAAGATGGACAGGAGCTAGACAATACTGGTCTCCCTGAGCATAGGAAGGATTTTATTCTTTATCCTGAGAGCAGTAGGAAGGTTATCCATGGAATTAAATCTTAAATAAGGAGGACAGCACAGGGCTAGCTTACATCCGCTTCATCAGAGCATGGGCCTCTGGAGTCCAGGGTTGCAGACTTAGACCCCCCTTAAAGCTAAACATTATCACAGAGAGAAAACATTCTCTATCCATCCCCCACAACAGGCAGACGCCCTTTCTCAGAGGCTGTTTATGAGTTACAATCATTTGAATTTGACACATTTATTGAGTTACCCCCACCTCTACCCAATGTCTGACCTAGTGTTGGCAGCTTGGAAGACACAAGTAGACACAGATAAATAAACCAAAATCTAGGACAAAATGTTACAGGTGCTAATAAACGAGGTACTGAAAATGCAGCCAAGAGGGGCAGCAAGGTTCGACCAAAAGATACAGGGCCTGGACCCTGGGATGTAGTCATGACTGTGCCACTTATGAGCCGTGTGACCTTAGGAGGACATCTCTTTGAATCTTAAGTCATGTTGTGGCCCTGAGAGCAAGTTTTGCGCATTGAAAAGACTAATGAGGAGTTTATCTTGAATTTTAATAGTCAATTTACTAAAGTTATAAATTTAAAAACTTATTTTCTCTTTGGGTTTCACATTCAACTTATGAATCTTTATTTTCCCTTACAAATGGAACAAATTTTAATGTCACCTTCTTTAGTCACTTTTAAACAGTCTTTAACCAATGCTCGATTATATTTGCAAACTTAGGTAATTACATTTCTTCAAATTGTCTAAACTACATTTAGAAATTCAATTTCACTTTCAGGGCCCCAATTGTCTGATCAATTAATGTTCCCAAATATTTAATCTAATAAATTATGCTTATAAATATGATTGATATGAATTTCCATTTAAAGTTGTATGGCAATAATTTATTAATATACATTTTAAATTAGGATAACATAAATATTGTTTTAGCTTAAATATTACAAGTATATAGAAATGCCAAATATAGTCTGACTCAATACAAAAATGTTTATATGATGATTTGAATCATCATTTATATATATAAGCTAAGATTTCCAGGAAATTAAAGATACTTATCCTGTAAGAAACACAAACATCATCTTTATTAACTGAAATTACCTTTCACAGAGCTGTTAGGCTGGACATAAGATCTGGAGATTCAGACTTCCTTGTGATGGCTTTTACAAAAACTAAGAAAACTATCAAATCATCCAAAGAAATGTGGGGAGTTGTAATTGTCAGAGATGTTGGTGGCCTTGATGTGACAACTGAACTCTATTTTTAGTGGTTATATCAATGGTTTTATAACTTCAAAGGAGGCATAGTCAAATCACGGGACTCAAGTTATACAAAACCCCTGATTCAGCCATCTAGTCACAGATATCTGAAACTCCAGCCAGCCCAACTCAATCTCTTGATTAGACTACGTATTTTCTTTGGTTCCTAAGATCTCTGTACGTCTCTTCTGGCTCATGTTATAGACTCTTGAATGCAATAGAATCTAAAAATATGTGAATGTCTTTTCAGTCTAACTCTAAAGATCTTTGTGCTTAATGGAATCCTGCATTGTTTGGCTACTGAATTTTGGATATCTCACATAACTTTGTCTGACTTGTAGCCACAATTTATGAAGTCAATCT